>NC_092414.1:85011390-85313701 GCF_040894005.1 Engystomops pustulosus | reverse complement strand
GATACTTACTCACTATCAATTGATGAATTTTCTCTTTTCTTTATAAGTCACAATTTTGTTTCTGCAACACATTGTCACAAAGATTGAAGATATTGGGTATTCTTGGTGGGTGTAGATTCACAGGAGTTTCCATGCAAGAACATGAAACACACAGATGAATTTGGCACAGGTTTCATCAGTATTCATTGTCACTAATAGGGATTTGTCGATGTATGATTGGACGCTTAAAGAAGGATATGACTAGAGATGAGCGAGCACTAAAATGCTCGGGTACTCGTTATTCGAGACAAACTTTTCCCGATGCTCGAGTGCTCGTCTCAAATAATGAGCCCCATTGAAGTCAATGGGAGACTCGAGCATTTTTCAAGGGGACCAAGGCTCTGCACAGGGAAGCTTGGCCAAACACCTGGGAACCTCAGAAAAGGATGGAAACACCACGGAAATGGACAGGAAACAGCAGGGGCAGCATGCATGGATGCCTCTGAGGCTGCTTAATTGCACCATTATGCCAAAATTATGGGCAACAGCATGGCCATGACAGAGTGACCGAATAAGGCTAGATGGCATCTAAAACATGCAATAATTGACCCTGACACTATAGGGGACGGCATGCAGAGGCAGCGGCAGCAGCGGCAGGCTAGAGAGTGTCATGGCGACATACCCTAAATGGACTCAGGCTTCACCAAAGGAGGTGAGCAAGAAGCGCTGAAATGATTTCCTATTTGAACAAAAGGCTGACGGTATATTTAGTCGATAACACAGCATGGTGGCGACATAGTGACCAAGTTCCATAACGTATCTGGTGAAACACCCGAAAAATGAGCCTGACACAGCTCTTTTGATAAGGGGATGACATGTGGAGGCAGCCATGGAGACGACTTCCATAATTAAGAGCGACAGTATGGGGCATTCATATTGCGCTGCTATGATTGCAACTTCAGGTCTCCAGCATGGGGCGACAGATGGGCCGAGTTCCACTATGTATCTGGTGAAACACCTGAAAATTCTGCCTGACACAGCTCGTTTGATAAGGGGACGATGTATGGAGGCAGTGAACTAGTAGTAGATTAAAGGTGCTGCAGTTAAAACTATGTTAGTTGGATCTTGAGATGGAGCTGGGGCTCCGCTGCCAGGCGAGCTTTCGCCAATCCATGCCCCTGTCTCTAGGCTACTCCCCAAACAGCACTTCTAAGAACCTTTTGTATAAGATCAAGTGTAGTAGCGTTCTTATAAGTTTAGGATATGGCGGGTGAGGGGAATGTAAACAGATGCGCAAGAAGCGCTGAAATAATATCGGTAAATGATAAAAGTTTGCCAGTATATTTTGTGGATTACACAGCAGGGTGGCGACAAAGTTAACAAGTTTGATGTGGAAGCCATGAAAACAACCCAAAATTCTGCCCGACACAGCTCGTTTGATAAGGGGACAATGTATGGAGGCAGTGAACTAGTAGTAGATTAAAGGTGCTGCAGTTAAAACTATGTTAGTTGGATCTTGAGATGGAGCTGGCGCTCCACTGCCAGGCGAGCTTTCGCCAATCCAAGCCCCTGTCTCTCAGCTACTCCCCAAACAGCACTTCTAAGAACCTTTTGTGAAAGATCAAGTGTAGTAGCGTTCTTATAAGTTTAGGATATGGCGGGTGAGGGGAATGTAAACAGATGCGCAAGAAGTGCTGAAATAATATCGGTAAATGATAAAAGTTTGCCAGTATATTTTGTGGATTACACAGCAGGGTGGCGACAAAGTTAACAAGTTTGATGTGGAAGCCATGAAAACAACCCAAAATTCTGCCCGACTTAGCTCGTTTGATAAGGGGACAATGTATGGAGGCAGTGAACTAGTAGTAGATTAAAGGTGCTGCAGTTAAAACTATGTTAGCTGGATCTTGAGATGGAGCTGGCGCTCCACTGCCAGGCGAGCTTTCGCCAATCCAAGCCCCTGTCTCTATGCTACTCCCCAAATAGCACTTCTAAGAACCTTTTGTATAAGATCAAGTGTAGTAGCGTTCTTATAAGTTTAGGATATGGCGGGTGAGGGGAATGTAAACAGATGCGCAAGAAGCGCTGAAATAATATCGGTAAATGATAAAAGTTTGCCAGTATATTTTGTGGATTACACAGCAGGGTGGCGACAAAGTTAACAAGTTTGATGTGGAATCCATGCAAACAACCCAAAATTCTGCCTGACACAGTTCGTTTGATAAGGAGACCATGTATGGAGGCAGCTATATGGACGACTTTTGGAGGCAGCTATGGCGATGACGTGTGGAGGTAGCAATGGAGACAACGTGTGGAGCCAGCTAAAAAGACGACATGTGGAGGCTGCTATGGAGACAATTTAATTTGGATAGTGCCTGTATGTGGCAGTCCAAAAAAGTTTTCAAACCAGACGAGCAGGTAGGTGGTGCTCCAGAAAAATTAAATAAATTGAGTGCCTGTATGTGGCAGTCCAAAAAAGTTTTCAAACCAGAGGAGCAGGTAGGTGGTCCCCCGGAAACTTAAATAGATTGAGTGCCTGTATGTGGCACTCCCAAAAATTGCTTAAAACAGAGGACCGGGTAGGTGGCCCTCCAGAAAAATTAATACATAGAGTACTATAGCTAGAGCCAGTTGGCCCTGGCAAAAAATAGCCAGTTTCCTATGCTTTAGTGTACAAAGAGGAGGAGAAGGAGGACAATGAGGAGGAGGAGTGCATACATTATTCAGTTTGAGCTTCTTTCACCTGGAGGAGAATGAAAATCCGGAGAAATCCAGGCTTTATTCATCTTTATAAGCGTCAGCCTGTCAGCGCAGTCAGTCGACAGGCGTGTACGCTTATCGGTGATGATGCCACCAGCTGCACTGAAAACCCGCTCGGACAACACGCTAGCGGCAGGGCAGGCAAGAACCTCCAAGGCGTACAGCGCCAGTTCGTGCCACATGTCCAGCTTTGAAACCCACTAGTTGTAGGGAGCTGTGTGATCATTTAGGACGATGGTATGGTCAGCTACGTACTCCCTAACCATCTTTCTGTAAAGATCAGCCCTACTCTGCCGAGACTGGGGACAGGTGACAGTGTCTTGCTGGGGTGACATAAAACTGGCAAAGGCCTTGTAAAGCGTACCCCTGCCAGTGCTGGAAAAGCTGCCTGCTCGCCTACTCTCCCTTGCTACTTGTCCCGCAGAAGTACGCCCTCTGCCGCTAGCGCTGTCAGAAGGGAAATACTGTTTCAGCTTGTTGCACCAGGGCCTGCTGGTATTTATGCATTCTCACACTCCTTTCCTCTCCAGGGATGAGAGTGGAAAGATTTTGCTTGTACCGTGGGTCCAGGACAGTGAATACCCAGTAATCGGTGCTGGAATAAATTCTTTGAACGCGAGGGTCACGGGATAGGCAGCCTAGCATGAAATCTGCCATATGTGCCAGAGTCCCAACGCGCAAGAATTCACTCCCCTCACTGGCCTGACTGCCCATTTCCTCCTCCTCCAACTCCTCCAACTCCTCTTCTTCTGTTCATACACGCTGAACAGTGAAGGACTGAACAATGGTCCCCTCTTCTGCCTCACCAACATTCTCCTCCTCTTCCTCCTCATCCTCCTCCACCTCCTCCGATATGCGCTGAGAAACAGACCTAAGGGTGCTTTGGCTATCAATAAGGGAATCTTCTTCCCCCGTCTCTTGTGACGAGCGCAAAGCTTCTGACTTCATGCTGACCAGAGAGTTTTTCAACAGGCCAAGCAGCGGGATGGTGAGGCTGATGATGGCGGCATCGCCACTGACCATCTGTGTTGACTCCTCAAAGTTACTCAGCACCTGACAGATATCAGACATTCACGTCCACTCCTCATTGTAGACTTGAGGAAGCTGACTGACCTGACTACCAGTTCTGGTGAAATTGACATCTGGCAGTCTACAATTGCTCTGCGTTGCTGGTAAACTCTGGATAACATGGTTAATGTTGAATTCCACCTCGTGGGCACGTCGCACAACAGTCGATGAGCGGGCAGTTGGAGGCGGCGCTGCGCTGCCCTGAGAGTGGCAGCATCTGTGCTGGACTTCCTGAAATGCACACAGATGCGGCGCACCTTCGTGAGCAAATCAGACAGATTGGGGTATGTCTTGAGGAAACGCTGAACTATGAGATTTAACACATGGACCAGGCATGGCACATGTGTCAGTCTGCCGAGTTGCAGAGCCGCCACCAGGTTACGGCCGTTGTCACACACAACCATGTCTGGCTTCAGGTTCAGCGGTGCCAGCCACAGATCAGTCTGCGCCGTGATGCCCTGTAATAGCTCTTGGGCGGTGTGCCTTTTATCGCCTAGGCTCGGCTAGAGCTACCGACTTCTGGCGCCATGCCCACGGATGGTAATTCAGAGGAGGTGGAGGAGGGGTGGGAGGAGGAGGAGGCATAGTAGGCCTTTGAGACCTGGACCGAGGTAGGCCCCGCAATCCTCGGCGTCGGCAGTATATGACCAGCCCCAGGGTCAGACTCGGTTAACCTCCACCAAGTTAACCCAATGTGCCGTCAGCGATATATAGTGGCCCTGCTCGGCAGCACTCGTCCACGTGTCCGTGGTCAGGTGGACCTTGTCAGAAACGGCGTTGGTCAGGGCACGGATGATGTTCTCTGACACGTGCTTGTGCAGGGCTGGGACGGCGCATCGGGAAAAGTAGTGGCGGCTGGGGACCGAATACCGAGGGGCGGCCGCAGCCATGAGGTTTCGAAAGGCCTCAGTCTCTACCAGCCTATAGGGCAGCATCTCCAGGCTAAGCAACTTTGAGATGTGGACGTTGAGGGCTTGGGCGTGTGGGTGGGTTGCGCTATACTTCCTTTTGCGCTCCAGCGTCTGGGGTATGGAGAGTGTGTAAACTTCAATTTTTTTTTGTGTGTGTTTTTTTGTGTTTTTTTTTAAACAAAACGATGCTATCCTATTGCTATGGCTAGTTTCTAACCTACACTGACAGCACACAACTGGATTTTGTGCTGTGCCAGATGACTTTGAGTTATAAGAGAAATAAACGTAAAAAAATAAATAAATCAGCAGACTCCTAAATCAAGCCCAGCCACAAGCAAACCAAAAAAAAGGAAAATATAACGCTATTGTAGGCCTAAGTAAGCCGTTGGGGCTATTTTCTAGCCCACACTCAAAGCAAACTGCTTTGGCAGATTACTGTGAGTTCTAAAAAGAAATAAACGTAAAAAAAAATATATCAGCAGACTCGGCGTAATTCAAATCAAACCCCTAATAAATTGTCCCACTTCAGTGTTTGAGGTGGATATGTGTGTCACTAAGAGCTAAACACAACGGTCGCAAGTCTCCCTGCAAATTCCTCACAATATGGTACTAGCTGCACTACTAATGCCAGCAAGCCCAGCCACAAGCAAACCAAAAAAAGGAAAATATAACGCTATTGTAGGCCTAAGTAAGCCGTTGGGGTTCTGCTATGGCTATTTTCTAGCCCACACTCAAAGCACACTGCTTTGGCAGATTAATGTGAGTTCTAAAAAGAAATAAACGTAAAAATAAATAAATCAGCAGACTCGGCGTAATTCAAATCAAACCCCTAATAAATTGTCCCACTTCGGTGTTTGAGGTGGAAATGTGTGTCAGTAAGAGCTAAACACAACGGTCGCAAGTCCCCCTGCAAATTCCTCACAATATGGTACTAGCTGCACTTCTAATGCCAGCAAGCCCAGCCACAAGCAAACCAAAAAAAAAAGGAAAATATAACGCTATTGTATTGTATTGAGGTGGATATGTGTGTCACTAAGAGCTAAACACAAGTCTCCCTGCAAATTCCTCACAATATGGTACTAGCTGCACTACTAATGCCTGCAAGCCCAGCCACAAGCAAACCAAAAGAAAAGGAAAATATAACGCTATTGTATTGTATTGAGGTGGATTTGTGTGTCACTAAGAGCTAAACACAAGTCTCCCTGCAAATTATTCACAATATGGTACTAGCTGCACTACTAATAGCAGCAAGCCCAGCCACAAGCAAACCAAAAAAAAGGAAAATAAAATGTTATTCTAGCCCTAAGAAGGACTGTTGGGTTCTTGTAGAATCACTCCTGCCTAACACTATTCTAATAGAACACCCTAATGCTTTCCCTGACCAGCAGCAGCTCTCTCCCTAGCGGCATCCAGACAGAGAATGACGTGAGCAGCGCAGGCAGGGGCTAGTCTATTCCAGGGTCACCTGATCTGGCCAGCCAACCACTGCTATCGACGTGTAGGGGTACCACGTCATGCTGGGTGGAGTGCAGAGTCTTCTGGCTTGTGATTGGCTCTGTTTCTGGCCGCCAAAAAGCAAAACGGCGGGAGATGCCATTTTCTCGAGCGGGCGAAGTATTCGTCCGAGCAACGAGCAGTTTCGAGTACGCTAATGCTCGAACGAGCATCAAGCTCGGACGAGTGTGTTCGCTCATCTCTAGATATGACACATGGTCATCATCTAACACAGTTCATCTCAGCCTTATCACTATTATGAAGAAAGATCTACAGCCTGGTAAATACATGCCTGACTTACTTTGATATTGTGGGCCATATTTATTCTTTATTATACTGAATGTCCGGTCAGTAAATCTCTTTGGACATTATTGGGTAGAAAGACAATTTTATCCCTTTTATCTTTGTCTTTCCCTTATTGTTGTCACCTTAATAATTACCTTGGGCGGGATAGAGGTGTGTCCACCTGGTGATGTGTGCCTAAGTCAAGCAAGAGTTGAAGGTTTGGGCTGGCTCTGTATTTGCTTTGCGGACACATGCGCGGCACTCTCACAGTAATCACATATGGAGGAGGCAACATGGCGTACAGCTGTAGACCACAGATGTGCGATCACACTGCAGATATTTCTTGGCTGCGGCACAGACTGTACTTGTAACCCTAAAGAAGCTAGGCAGCTATGTGGTGGAACGCGTGGGGAAGCTAACCCCTTCTCCTGTATACCTGGTTATACTTTTTCATATTGATTTTTACACTGTGATGTTTGAACGTGAATGTTAGTGACATTAAATCTAATCCATAAATGACGTGAAGGAAAGCCTGGGGAAACATAAAGGTAAAATCCAAAAACTTGTCTTTATTGAAGATACATTTAAAAATAGCACAAGGCAAGTGTGCCTGGTCTGTGTAGGTATAACACACCTATGCGTTTCGGTTTAGCATGAAGCCTTAGGGAAGCCTTAGGCATGATGTAACAAATCTGACCTGGAGAACCATTTTAAAACAAAGCTAAACACCTGACCAATTAGCAATACAATACATCACTTCCGGTGACTAAGGAGAATGGCTAATACATCGGACAAACAAACATGAGGTAAATAACCGTGAGTAGTCAAGTTACAATAACTACACATTAATAGATGTATGAGAGATCTTTTTTAGAGGGTTCGATGTTCGATGAACTTGATGCGCACCGGATGCGTCACCATTTTTAATGCCTGTAATATGTTGTGCAATGCGGGTTTTTAATTTTTGTATTCTACAGCCAACATATATGCTAGTACAACATGTGCAGCGAATAATGAACACAACATGATGCGTGTCGTAATTGATGAATGTGTTAATAGTGTTGACCTTGTTGTCCTTGATTTTAAACTCCAATGTTTTATTATCCGCAAAAATGCAAACATTGCACCTAGAGCCCCCACAATTGAAAAATCCTTTTACAGATAACCAAGTATTTATTTTTTTCTTTGGATTGAATAAACTGGGGGATATTTGATGATAATAAAAAAAACAAAAAACAAAACAAAAACTGGGGGATAAAATGTTTCCTAAAGTTTTACCACATTTGACAACGTATCTGTGACTCTCTTTCATAACCTCATATAGAATAGAGTCCCGATTTAGGACTGGTATATATTTTTTAATTATGTTTTTAATTTAATTGAATTGTGGGCTATAGGGGGTGCTAAACGTGGGAACATTACTAGATGGTATTACGCTTTCTGATGTCTGTTTTCTTTGGAGTAATTTTTTTCTTTCAAAATTTTTCTCTCTTTTTCGTGCATTTTCAAGAGTCAGTTGGGAATATCCTCTTTTTTCAACTTATTTGAAATCATATTGGACTGTTCCTTGAAGCTATTGTCATGAGAACAAATATGTCTGGCACGGAGGAATTCTCCATAAGGGATGGCACGGACTGTGTGGGAGGGGTGGCAATTGGTCAGGTGTTTAGCTTTGTTTTAAAATGGTTCTCCAGGTCAGATTTGTTACACCATGGCTTCAAGCTAAGCCGAAACGCATAGGTGTGTTATACCTACACCGACCACAGGCACACTTGCCTTGTGCTATTTTTACATGAATCTTCAATAAAGACAAGTTTTTGGATTTTACCTTGATGTGCCCCGGCTTTCCTTCACGTCCTTTATGGATTGCATTGCACGCCAGATGCCGAGCAGCACTCACTTATAGGACTCCACCTAAAGAGAAGCCTTGGTATGTGAGAGTTTTTCTTTTTCTAGCCAGGTACAGGCTAGATCAGCATTTAGGATTAAGGTAGTATACATTTAATTTTCATTACTATACTATTTTTACATGAAGTCACAATCATATGGGTTTTTAATTGTTTTTATTCTAGTCTTTGCAATGAAACTGTAATAAAGTTATATTTGTATTTTTGCAATAGACCAGCACTTATTATTGAAGCATTTCCACATCTTCCCGTTTCTTGTTTTTGAATCAGTGATATTTTACGGATGTGTGGCCCACTTTAAACTATATGTGACCATATCACATGTGAGATGTACCATCTCCATATTTCGGCAGCTTGAAAAAGTTCTTCAGGCATAGGATGAAATGATGGCAGACGAGGAAGTAGAGGAGGAACAGGTGCCAGGCCAATTCACGATTCACACAAGACTTGCAGGGTGGATTCCTGGACTGGATGTCTGCTACTGCACTGTCCGGGGGTAGCATGAGGTGAAGGCGGAGGAAGCCACCAACACAGCTTCAACACCAGCACCGCTGTGGAAGGAAGAGTGAGTATTGTCACAATGTGGAACGCCATGTTCGCTCCTGCTCAACCTCCACCACGATAGGATGTGGCATGTAGTAAATGGAAGCAGAATCTGACTCAAATGGTAGATAATGGGGAAAATTTACTTGGTCCTGCGGAATTCACAAAAGTGCATTGTCCAACGAGAATGCACTGTTGCTTCCCCGCTCAGGTCAGACAGAGTTCACCTTCTTGTTTCTGGTCCATGTAAGTGCTTGATCTTGCGACACAATCAGTCCGAATCAGTCGGATCGTCTGACGGCCCACCCCCCAATTTCTGTCACATGAAAGCCAGCGCAGCTGAGCCACAATCCCATCGCGTGCGACACAATCCCCAGTTAAATACCTTTTCCAGCGGCTCAAATCCCGAAAACGTTGGAAAAACCAACGAAAGTGCGGACGCGGACCCTTAGTGAATAAGCCCCAATCTGTCCACACATATCCTAGTACTGAAGGATGAGTCCACCCTATTCAATTTCTGGGTGGGGAAATTGGAAAAGTGGCCACAACGTGCCCTCCATGCTTTACAAGTGCTGTCCTGCAGCCAGTGTGCAGTCAGAGCACGTATTCAGCACAGTTGGTGGTGTCATCACTGGCAAGAGGATTTGCATCTCTACAGCCAATATTGACATTGTAACTTTCATTAAGATGATCCAGGCATGGATCCCATGCAACTTGGTTTTGCCAGTATCTCAATAAGTTCTGCATTTCTCTTCAACTTCAACTGTAAAATTTTAAATTTCCCATTTTTGGAAATGTTTCAATTCTCAGAACTTAAAATAAGTTTTGAATGCCAGTCTTTAACCCCCCTTCACTGCTGGTGGTCTGACGCTGGTGTCCATTAAGCGTATCCTGCTTTTTAGTGGATACAGGCGCACAATCCGCCAGCTTTAGGACAACTACACTAGGATGTGGCATGTAGTAAATGGAAGCAGAATTTGACTCAAATGGTAGATAATGGGGCAAATTTACTTGGTCCTGCGGAATTCACGAAAGTGCATTGTCCAACGAGAATGCACTGTACCGCGATTGCTTAAGATCGTGTGCCCGATATCCTGCATGTGTTGCTTCCCCGCTCAGGTCAGACAGAGTTCACCTTCTTGTTTCTGGTCCATGTAAGTGCTTGATCTTGCGACACAATCAGTCCGAATCAGTCGGATCGTCTGACGGCCCACCCCCCAATTTCTGTCACATGAAAGCCAGCGCAGCTGAGCCACAATCCCATCGCGTGCGACACAATCCCCAGTTAAATACCTTTTCCAGCGGCTCAAATCCCGAAAACGTTGGAAAAACCGACGAAAGTGCGGGCGCGGACCCTTAGTGAATAAGCCCCAATCTGTCCACACATCTCCTAGTACTGAAGGATGAGTCCACCCTATTCAATTTCTGGGTGGGGAAATTGGAAAAGTGGCCACAACGTGCCCTCTATGCTTTACAAGTGCTGTCCTGCAGCCAGTGTGCAGTCAGAGCATGTATTCAGCACAGTTGGTGGTGTCATCACTGGCAAGAGGATTTGCATCTCTACAGCCAATATTGACATTGTAACTTTCATTAAGATGATCCAGGCATGGATCCCATGCAACTTGGTTTTGCCAGTGTCTCAATAAGTTCTGCATTTCTCTTCAACTGCAACTGTAAAATTTTAAATTTCCCATTTTTGGAAATGTTTCAATTCTCAGAACTTAAAATAAGCTTTGAATGCCAGTCTTTAACCCCCCTTCACTGCTGGTGGTCTGACACTGGTGTCCATTAAGCGTATCCTGCTTTTTAGTGGATACAGGCGCACAATCCGCCAGCTCCAGCCTGTAGACCAAGTCTTAACTTGCCTAGATTTTTTTGCTATAGTCTTTGCCAGTTTTCCAGCAGAGATTGTAGTAAATGCTTCCTCCAGACTCCCTTTTTGCTCTCTGCCCCAACATGCCCAAATTGATTTGCATAATGTATCTCCCATACTGTGTATTACACCAAAAACACAATGCCAACAGTGAAGTTTGAAGGTGGGAACATCTTGTGGTGGGGCTATTTTACAGAAAGCCACTCTGACCAACTCCATATAACTAAAGGAAGAATGAATGGGCAAATGTACCAAGACATTCTTAAGAAAGAATCTGTAACAATCTCTTTATGGAGTCATTTTGAATTTTTTCTTCACTGAATCCAATAAACAGTGCCAGATAATGAATAGTTGAGGTAGATGCTAAAATGGCCACTTTTACTGTTATTGCTCTTTGGGATTCATGTGCCCTAGTCAGACACCCATTCATATTATAAAACCAATAACAATAATATAATTCAATTAGATCACGGGTAACAGGGAAGCGTGGCTTCAAATGGAAGAGAGAAGATAAACGGTTCCGAGCAGAATGATCAACATCATGAAATGCCTCAGTCTAGACCAGGGATGGGCAATTAGTTTTTCCATGAGGCCACAAGAGGAATTAGACTAAGTGGCCAGACTAATATACTTAACTCAGTTCTACCTAATATACTGTATTAAGTATATTAAATATCCCTACATAAATAACTATATAAAAAAATTTACAATAATTCAATGAATAAACGGAGGGCCTAATTACATCATTATTTAATGATGGGAAGGGGAGCTCAAATCTTTCAACAATCTCATGTGTGGTCTAGACCCATCTTGTTGCTTTTTGAAAGCCAAGAACCTATACATATACATCGTGGAATTGCCCTGTAATAAACCCACATCCTTTGCAAATGTATGTTCCTTTCCTCCAATCACTGTTAACCTCAGAATATAAGATGTTATTAGGATTTACAGGGAGTGTTACTGCTGCTATCTTTTCCAGCAAAATCCTAACAGACTATGCTGCCATGGATGCATAAACAGAGGCATTTCATACAGTATGTTCTGGGAAAGTTCTCTACCTCCTTACTTCCCAGCATATATTTGTATCTCTCCATTCCAGATGTAAGATAAGGCTGGAGAGTTTACCTGGCGGTGCAGTTTAAATGTTGAAACATACCAGTGTACTTTTCTATTGTAATATACTATGGCATATTGATGTGTGATGTCTGTAAATCATATTTATCGTTATTACCAAGAAAATATGCCTTCTGCAAAGCTTTAGGACAACTACACCTGGACATGTAAACTTTGAATCTTGACTTTGCCTTCAGGCAGGAAAAGATATTTGAGCCATACTGTGAATATGTCTTTTAAAGACCTGTATAGATATGTGCATGACTTTACATGAAATACATTGCTCCCTTAGTACATTATACTATAAAATACAGAGGCGTAACTAGGAGTGGTCGAACCCCATAGCAGATTTCTGCATGGGGCCCCCCTTCCCCTTTAAAAGATATATGCAAATCTGTACAGACATATATACACACAAATATAAAGTTCTACACTCATGCATTCACTTTTCTATACTCACACCCACATACATACATGTACAAACTTATACGCACACATTTAAGTACATTTATACTCTAATATATTGAATATATACAAATTCATACCGTATATACACCACAAATTTGCACACATACTGTATAGTACATACACATTATATACATATAGTGTGTGTATATGTATATATATATATATATATATATATATATATCACACACACTTATGTATACAGTTTAAACACACCATATACACACATCCCGCGTTTACATACAGCATTAACACACATATAGCAAATGCATACATACACATACATACAGTATATACAGCCTACACACATGCATACAGTATATACAGCATACACACACACATGCATACAGTATATGCAGCATACACACATGCATACAGTATATACGGCATACACACATACAGTATATGCAGCATACACACATATACAGTATAGGCAGCATACACACATATACAGTATAGGCAGCATACACACATATACAGTATAGGCAGCATATACACACATGCATACAGTATATGCAGCATATACACACACATGCATACAGTATATGCAGCATACACACACACATGCATACAGTATATGCAGCATACACACATGCATACAGTATATACGGCATACACACATACAGTATATGCAGCATACACACATATACAGTATAGGCAGCATACACACATATACAGTATAGGCAGCATATACACATATACAGTATAGGCAGCATATACACATATACAGTATAGGCAGCATATACACACATACAGTATATAAAGTATATGCAGCATATACACATATGTATACAGTATATGCTGCATATTCACACATACAGTATATACAGCATATACACAGGATATATAGCATATACACACAATAAATGCAGCATATACATACACATATGCACCATATACAAAAACACACATACAGCATCATACACACAAACATATATATATATATATATATATATATATATATATATATATATATATAAACGTATGTACACAGAAACATGTAAAGGCGGGTGTTCCGGGGAGCCATCAGACGGGTGGTAAGTTTGATGGTCGGTAAGATCGGTGGGCGGGCGGACGGTAAATTCGGTGGGTAGGAGGTCTGCTGGGTGGCAAGTTCAGTGGGCGGGCGAGTGCGCAGGAAGTTCGGTCGACGCGCGCGGGCGGAAAGTTCAGTGGGCGGGCGGAAAGTTCAGTGGGCGGGCGGAAAGTTCCGTGGGCGGTCGACACGCACGGGAAAAGCTGTGAGCGGGCAGGAGCAAGGGAAGTTTGGTGGGCGGTTCGTTTTGCGGACGGGCAGGCTTGTCAGTCACTCGGTGGGTAGGTGGTCCGTCCTCTGTGTCGGCCAGCGGATGAGACGCAATGGGCGGGTCAGGCACATAAGGCTATGAGCTCGGCAGGGACACAGAGGGAGGTGCCCGGGGGCACGGTATCTTTAAATTATGACTCAGCCGTGCGTCGCCGGGCCCCTTAACCTCATGGGCCCCGCAGCAACCGCTATGGCTGCTACGGCGGTAGTTACGCCACTGATACAATATATTTACCAATCAAACCACAACAGTTTACAAGCAGACATTACCCTTTTGTTCCATGAGCAATAATGGTGTCTTCTTGTGGTAGGGTACTCGGGCCTGTTATGTAGGGTAACTTTGAACATTCACAATTGCCAACATTTATTAAAGTATTTGCGTCAGTTTTCTGTCTGACTTGAAAAAAAAAACATGGAAACTGCTAGCACATGTATCTGCAGCGGGTATTGAAAATATTCAGACCCCTTTACATTTTTCACTCCTTGTTTCATTGCAACCAATTGGAAAGATTTAAATGTATACTCTGCATCTTCACAGAAAAACATAAATGTAGATATTTTTGCTCATTAATAAACAAGAAAAACTGAAATATCACATAGTCATAAGTATTCAGACCCTTTGCACTCATATTTAACTCACATGCTGTCCACTTCCTTGAGGAACCTCCTTGAGGAACCTGTATATATAAGGCCTCACAGCTCACAGTGCATGTAACAGCATATGAGAATCATGAGGTCTAAGGAACTGTCTAAGGAGATAGAATTCTGGCAAGGCACAGATCTGGCCAAGGCTAATAAGGTATTTCTGCAGGACTCAATATTCCTCAGAGCACAGTGGCCTCCATAAATCTTAAATGGAAGCAGTTTGGGACAACTACAACCTTTCCGTGACCTGGCCGTCGAGCCAAACTAAGCAATCGTGGGAGAATAACCTTGGTGAGATGAAACCCAAGATCATTGTGGCTGAGCTCCACAGATGCAGTAGGAAGATGGTAGAAGTTCCACAAAGTAAACTATTACTGCAGCCTTACACCAGTCAGGGCTTTATGGCAGAGTGTGCCGACGCAAGCCTCTCCACAGTGTAAGACATATGAAAAGCGCATAGAGTTTTCAAAAAAAGGACTCCCAGACTATGAGAAATAACATTCTCTGGTCTGATAAGATGACAATAGAACTTTAGGTGTTAATTCTAGGCGATATGTGTGAAGAAAACCAGGTACTACTCATCACCTGCCAAATACAATTCCAAAAGGGGAACATGGTGGTGGCAGCATCATGCTATAGGGGAGTTTTTCAGCTGCAGGGACAGGGCAACTGGTTGCAGTTGAAGGAGAGATGAATGTGGCCAAGTACAGAGATATCCTGGGTGAAAACCTCTTCCAAAGTGCTCCGAACCTCAGTCTGGGCCAAAGGTTTACCTTCCAACAAGACAATGACCCTAAGCAAACAGCTGAAATAACAAGGCAGTGGCTTCAAAACAACTAGGTGAGATTTCTTGACAGGTCCAGCCAGAGTCCTGACCTAAGCCCAATTGAACATCTCTGGAGAGACCTGAAAATGGCTGTCCACCAATGTTCATCATCCAACCTGAGGGAACTGGCAGACATCTGCAAGGAAGAATGGCAGAGGAAGAATGGCCAAATCCAGGTTCAAGCGTTCCGGTGTGGAGATGGACTGGGCACCACATTTAATTAATCTGCCACACTCTGCACTCTCCACAGGCAAACTGCACATAGTGGAGTGTGCACTACTTTTGATAAATGTTGCCCATAATAGTTTAAAAAGTAAACTCTTTATATACAATCTGATAAAGTGTATAGTGTGAAGTAATCCATCACCAGATAGAATGTGTAGAAACTACACAGTCTTCCATATGGTAAGCATTTTCAGTAGCCTACAGTCATTATCTTCTGCCATGTTGCTGAGTTGTAAAGAATAGGATGCATATTAGTTACAATTTGTTTAATATGAAAATATTTGCACTGTGGCAGCTCACAACGTCCCGCTTGAAGAGACCACCGCTCATGGAATACTGGTCTGCTCTGCATCAATGTAGGTAGTGTGTGTCAAAGTAACATCTACACGAATGCCAATATTGGGGTTTTCCTAAAACATCACACTCCACGCTTTTCTTTACTTTAGTTCATAAAGGGGAGTCATATGAGTGGAGTTGCTGCTTGTACTTATAAGTGATGCACAACTTTTACTTTTCTTGTTCTTCTTTACCTTGGTAATATTATGGCCCATCATCATGCTTGCTATGGAAGACTATTGCAAAGTGAATCTACCCAAGGTGACAGCTACTTATTGCGCCTGATCTTTGCAAATATTGATCATTTACACAGAAATTTACAGACATAGACATAGGCTACAGGCTACTTTTCTGACACAACTGACAGAAACAGTGACAGTAAAAGTATGGAGAGACAGGCTCCCTCCCACAGGCCATTATCTTTGAAGTAATTGGGATAGACTTCATAATGTACAAAAGTTCTTTGAGGTATTTCCATCAGTTCATAATTATGTGAAATAATAATATTAACATGCAACAGCATTCATTTAGGGTGAAGGTGATGACTGGTATGTAACATATAAAAAAAACTAAAAAATTTCATTAATGTTTCAGCAATTGTTATTTTATTTACTTCAAACCCTGTACGACCAAGAAAGGTGAAGGGGTGTTTGAGGACTTACAGACTAAGTCCTCTCCATACAGGGTGGTTGTCCACTGTATTCTACAGCAAATACATGTTAATTGTGCTGGCACTGAACACTGAAGTTAACCTGTTAGGTGTTTCAGACAAACCCAACTGCAGCAGCTAAAAAGCATAGGCACATGGTCATGTTGGCCTCCCACGACATCATCAGAGGGAGACAATTGATTTCCATGAACCCTGGGAGACTCTAAGAGCTGTCATTTGACGACTATATATTATTGTCAGACTGTAATAGAAGGCAAGTGATACCCTTAGAATACTTGGGCCTGATATAATTTAAATGAAAATTTAAAAAAAGGTTTAAGCAATATGAAAACAAGTACGAATTCAAATAATCCCTCTTTCCCTAAAATGCATTTACCTAAAATACCATTTTTTAACAGTAAAAAGACTTAAGCAAACTATATAGAATCAGTGATCATGTGATTGTACTGGCCCAAAGAAAAAAGGGGAAAATGTCAATTGTGCCACCTAGCAGAAGCCATTTACAAATAGTTTTTTTAAAATTCCACCACATTTGGAATTTTTTTCCAGCTTTCCAGTAAATGGCACAGAATATTAAATGCTGCCAGTAGGAAGTATTTATTTGGGGGTGAATAAAAAGACTAAATTGAATCTATTCGAGTGCTGTCTCATACATATTGCCATACATGTATGATATATGATCAAACATGATCCCTGCTCCGAAACTGAATGGGAGCCATAACCACTTAGTCTCTACTGTTTTATACAGCAAAGATTCATTAAGAATGGAGATTTATCATTTTTTTCTCAGATTTCTCAGTCTCAGATTTTTAAGCAGTTTTGAATTTGCGCATTATCCTGCAACTTTTCCATGTTTACACCACAACATGTTGTGCCCAATTTGTGGATGGATTCGCCATATTTATAGATAGAATCCATCTGTTTAGACTAAAGTTTGTTGTATTGGCCACCTCCGACTTCTCCATATTTGCACCACAACAAATGGTGCCCTATTTGTGGATGGATTGGCTTTATTTATCTAATGAATCCATTTTTTTTTTACTATAGTTAGTTGTATTGGCCACCTGCGACTTCTGAAAAAGTAGTATAAAAGTGCACAAAAGTTTGTCTGGTCTCAGGTTGTGAGCTTGGCAGGAAGAAGGAGGAGAACCAATGCAACGTTGCATCTTCCACACTAGGAAACAATGTTAGTCAAGTAGGCACACACCCAATTTAACACAAGGGAGATCTACCAAATTAGACTAAGAAACAAGACTGTCAGGAAAACTAACTAGAGAAAAAATAAATCTCCCCCAGTATCTTTACCACTTAGATGCTATTGTCAAATGAGACCACGGCATTTGAGGAATTAATTACACATTCACTCTCAGTAACATGGTATCTCTCCAGCAGTGAGATTGCAGAAGTTGCTCTTCTACCTTTTTAAAGGACACCTGTCATCAGGTCTGTGTCACTAGTCCTGTCACCTCTTCCTGTTGGAGCAGCTCACAAGGATCCCATCCCAGCCTTTATCTAGTTATTTCATACATTATTCATTGTAAAATCATCTATTCTTTATCATATAAATGAGGCTGGTCACATGGTCAGAGGCAGTGATGTCACCCCTGTTACCCCTCCCCTCTCCTCCCCCTGCTCATGTCTGTGTGTAATGTATAGTAAAGCATGGCTAGTGTGAGTGCTGTACCTGCTGACATGCTGCATCCTCCTAATACACAGACATCAGCTACACATGAATCTGACATGTTCTGCTGTGACATGGCTGTCTGGAGCTGCTGTATCTCTCCTAAACACACACACACATGCACACACAGGCTGCAGGGGGTGTGGCCACCAGCACCAGGAAGCACATCATTATACAGCCTCACACCATTATACAGGCTGTCAGTCAAGCACTGGGGGTGTGGCTGTACCTCCCACTCATGAATAGAGTGGACAGCTTGAATATGCTAATGCTTCATTGGACATTTCACAGGTCATTTGCATACAGCTTTAGGACCTCATTGCTTAGGTTTACAGGCATGTAGAGGGACAATGAAGGGATAGAGGCAATGCTCTCTAATGGCAGTTTATGAAAATATATTTAGTTTAGGGGGTTATTTTGCATGACGGGTTCTCTTTAAGGCTCCAAGGCATGTGATTCACAGACCATAAATTGCAATACAGCCACTAGTCACATCAGGAACATATCTACAAACAGCACACAACAGTCTGACCTCAGCAGCCATGTGCACAGGCTACTATTATAATGACAATAAAAGATACCATTTATATTAATAAAACTTGTCATGTCATAAAGGTGCATCCTTATTGAATCAGTATATATATATATATATATATATGTACATTAGAAATAACACTGGTATCTCTAATAGACTGTATTCATCTCACTAATACATTATTTTTTATTACCTCATCTCATTTTTCTTTGTGCTTCAAATTACATGTTCCTTTAAGCATTTTGGAAGATTTCTGTCAAGAGTTTGCTGACACAAAAAAATAAAGAAAACCACAGAATCCCGTCATAAAAAAGGAATGTTCACGGGGTATCAGTTCGCTTTATGCTGGCTAATGACTCCAACATATGGAACTAAAGATTTTAACATAATGAAACCAGAACTATATAGAATACTAATAATAATCTTTAATAACGCCATCAAATTCGTAGCGCTTTACAAATCATAGGGGCCATATACAAATATAATATTACATTACAGAGTACAAGCAGTCATATGGAACAATAGGAGTGAGGGCCCTGCTCACAAGAGCTTACAGTCTATGAGGATGAAGGGGTTGACACAAGAGGTAAAAGAGCTTGTAGAATGGTCCAGCCATTCTTTATAAGGGAACAATATAAAATAATTTAATAAATAATTTAATAGATAAAAATTCTGCTGCTTGAACCAGTCATCAGCCGCATCTTATTTATAGGGTCCAAGGTGCAAAAGACTGCAGAGAAGCATGGAGCTTGGTGTATATCTGCTGTTTTCTGGATAATAGATTGGAGTTAGGACATAGGATGGATTAGTAAAGGGAGAGTTGACGTTTCATGCAGTTAGCAAGTGTGATAGGCTTGCCTAAAGAGATGGGTTTTAAGAGAACGCTTGAAACTTTGGAGGGTGCTGGTCCTGGAGACGTGCATGAGAGGTTTGAATTAAAGTAGACATTAGAGATGAGCGAGCACTAAAATGCTCGAGTGCTCGTTATTCGAGACGAACTTTTCCTGATGCTCGAGTGCTCGTCTCGAATAACGAGCCCCATTGAAGTCAATGGGAGACTCGAGCATTTTTCAAAGGGACCATGGTTCGGGAATAAAATGTGTTAATTAATTGAAAAAGAACGTCTTCTGATAAGTTAGCAGATGTATGCAAACATCTGCAATCTATTCTTCACTGTTCCACGCGTATATTATCTCCCAACAAGTTAGCAGATGTGAAGAATAGTGAAGAATAGAATAAAAACAGTGAACACAGTGAACACAGGATCATTTAAGTGAAAAACACAGTGAAGAATAGATTGCAGATGTTCGGCACATCTGCTTACTTGTCGGGAGATACGCTGTCCTGGGATCCGCTGCTCTTCTTCCACTGAAGTCTCCCCGATGTCTCCGTGCCGCTGCCCGATGTCTCCGTGCCGCTGCCCGATGTCACCGTGCCCCGATGTCACCGTGCCCCGATGTCACCGTGCCCCGATGTCTCCGTGCCCCGATGTCTCCGTGCTCCGATGTCTCCGTGCCCCGATGTCTCCGTGCCCCTATGTCTCCGTGCCCCGATGTCTCCGTGCCCCGATGTCTCCGTGCCCCGATGTCTCCGTGCCCCGATGTCTCCGTGCCCCTATGTCTCCGTGCCCCGATGTCTCCATGCCCCTATGTCTCCGTGCCCCGATGTCTCCGTGCCCCTATGTCTCCGTGCCCCTATGTCTCCGTGCCCCTATGTCTCCGTGCCCCTATGTCTCCGTGCCGCTCCCTGCCGCTGCCCGATGTCTCCGTGCCACTGCCCGATGTCTCTGTGCCGCTCCCCGGTGTCTCTGTGCTGCTCCCCGGTGTCTCTGTGCTGCTCCCCGGTGTCTCTGTGCTGCTCCCCGGTGTCTCTGTCCTGCTCACCGTGTTCTTCAATGTGTTCTTCACACATATATATTGTTCTTCACATACTATTTTGTTCGCACCGTTCCGCGCGTATCTTCCGACAAGTAAGCAGATGTGCCGAACATCTGTAATCTATTCTTCACTGTGTTCTTTACTGTGTTTTTCACTTAAATGATCCTGTGTTCACTGTGTTCACTGTTTTTATTCTATTCTTCATTGTTCTTCACTGTGTTTTTTTAATTAAATGCTCGATCTCGAGCCGTTTCGAGTACCTTAATACTCGAACGAGCATCAAGCTCGGACGAGTATACTCGCTCATCTCTAGTAGACATTAATCTTATATTACAGGCAGATCGAAGATCATGGGTTGGGCTATAGACTGAGATGAGAGAAGAGATATAGGGAAGTGCAGCATTCTGCAGAGCCTTGGGGATGAGGGTTATTATGAATATAAAAGTGAATACAGAAGGAGACAGGCAACCAGTGCAGTGACTGGCACAAACTGGATGCATCTGTGTAGCGTTTGGTCTGAAAGATGAGCCTGGCTGCTGCATTAAGAATAGATTGTAGAGGAGAGATTTTAGTGAGTGGAAGACCGATTAGTTGGGAGTTACAGTAGTCTAGTCGAGAGTGAATAAAAGCAACAATTAGAATTTTAGAAGTTTCGATTGTCGGAAATGGTCGGATTCTGGAGATGTTTCTGAGATGCACGGGCAAGAGTGAGCAAGAGATTGAATATATGGTGAAAAAGAGAGGTACAGTCCAGCACAACCCCAAGACAGCAGCCTGCTGCCTTGGTGCTATAGTGATCCCACAGACCGAGATGGAGAGGTTGAGGTTAGGTCAGTTAGTAGATGGTGGAAAGACAAGAAGTTCAGTCTTAGAAAAATTAAGTTTCAAAAAGAGAGAACATGGTGTTAGAGACAGCAGAGAGACATTCACTAGTGTTCTGGGTTAAGGCAGGGGGGATGTTACGTGCAGATGTATATAACTGGGTGTCATCAGCATAGAGATGATACTGGAAACCAAATCTGCTGATGGTTTGTCCAATAGGGGCAGTATAGAGGGAGAAGAGAAGAGGACCCAGGACTGAGCCCTGAGGAACCCCGACACTGAGAGGAAGATGAGAAGAGAAAGTTCCAGAAAAGGAGACACTGAAAATGCGGTCAGAGATATAGGAAGCAAACCAAGAGAGTGCAATACCCTTTAGGCCAATGGAACAAAGCAGGAGCTGGTGGTCCACAGTATTGAATGCTGATGATACATCCAGAAGTATGAGGAGCAAATAGTCACATTTGGATTTAGCAGTGAGGAGATCATTTGAGACTTTAGAAAGAGCAGTTTCAGTGGAGTGCATAGAGCGGAAACCAGATTGCATGGGGTCAAGGAGGGAGTTAGCTGAGAGATAGCGGGTTAGTCGAGAATAGACCAGGTGTTCCAGGAGTTTGGAGATGAAAGAGATGTTAGAAACTGGTCTGGTCTGTACTGGGGAGAGAGACTGTATGAGATGTGAGGGGATGTAGTCACTGATGCAGGTAGTGGGTCGAGCAGAGGAAAGGAGCCGGGACACTTCTACCTCTGTGACTGGCTCAAAGGAAGAGAGTGAAGAAGATAAGGTACCGGAGGGAAGGGGATTAGTGGGTTGAGTGGATTTAGCAATTATTTTCTGACAAATGCAATAAATTTTATCCTTAAAGAAGGTGGCCAGATCTTCAGCCCCAAGGTCTGCGACAGGTGGCTGCACCTTTGGTGTTAGTAAGGAGTGAAGAGTATCAAAGAGCCTTTGTTAGAGAGAGAGGATATTAGATTAGTAAAATAGACCTGCTAAGCAAGGAGAAGGGCAGAGTTATAGGTTTTTAGCATAAATTTGAAGTGTAGAAAGTCTGCAGATGTGCGCAATTTTCTCCACAGACGTTTGGCAATCCTGGAGCACTTCCAAAGGAAACGAGTTTGTTCGGTGTGCCAAGGTTGCCTGCGTCTGTGTTGAAAATTTCGGATAGTGAGTGGTGTCATCTCATCTAAGGAATCATAATTAAGCTAGTCCACAACTATTGCTGCATTTTCTGTTATGTCCCTTCTCATAGATCTCCCTTATGATATTAGTTGATTGTCAGGGTAGTGATGATAGAAGTTAAAGGGGTTTGCCCATGAAAGAAAGTTCTCAAATTTGAATCCCCTAGTAATATTTATACAATAAAGATCATTTTTCCCTCTTACTTTTGATTTTAGTAAATTTTATTGCTGTTTCAGCTACTATAACTTTGTAAAATTCCAGAGGGTGGGTGGGGACTCTCTAAGCAGGCACTTCATGATTCCACTGTGTTATGACATAATGGGGCACATTCACTTACCCGGTCCTTTCGCGATCCAGCGGCGTGTTCTCCGTCGAGGATTCGGGTCTTCCGGCGATTTACTATGATCGTGCGCCCGATGTCTACCAGGTGTCGCTGCTGCGCCGAGGTCCGCTGAGGTTCACCGGAGTTCACCAACCTATTCCTGGTGCAGGTAATCACATGTCATCACAATGTGTGATGACAATGGGCTTAGATCATCAGGGTTCAGAGTTTGTCTACACTTTTATTTAGCTTCTGAGCATTTTACTAGTATATGGATCATACATACTATGGTATATGGTATAGAAAAAGAGAGATGAGACACATCAGAGATGAGAGATGATGAAATCCACGAGATGGATATAAAACACAATAACACTCTCAGCTCTGCTCCCTCACCTAATAAAAAAAACACAGAGTCAGCTCTGCTATAAAGACCTTATCTTGCCTGTAGCTTGTACAGTAAGTCTCTGCATGCAGCTTGCATGCAGGAATTGCATGTGTCTGAGCTGGTTTTGTAATAAGAGGGGGGGCAGGAGGCATATAGCACTACAGTGTGCAGACAAGAGAGGCTATTTGTGAGAAGAATCTGACCATGGCCAGAAGATTATGATTGTATCCAGGGACAACCAATATTGCAAACACCAAGGCCGAGAAAAACAGGTTAGAATTATATCTGTGAAATTCTGTGTGTTAATAACAGTGAATTAGAGAATATATTATTTTGTTAACCTGAGTATATTTAAGAATCTTATCTTTGTGGGAATACAGGAATACCCCCTTAAACTCCTACTGATTTAACAAGGACTGCAGGTATAGGGGTTTGCTCATTGGTTGATTGATTTGTTTCCTGGAACCTAGATAATTGTCAACCTGCATCAACTTGCACTGTTATAGCACTCAGTCAATATCAAAGTGGCAAGAAACTAACTCACAAAAGTTCACAGTTCACAACTTATATGACCTCATTTACTGTTTATACTTTTGAATTAAAGCTTAATACAACTAGGTGTAGTGAAATAAATCCAATATATCTGTAAATAAAGAGTTTATAGCACTTAAGTATAGAAATGTCCCATGGTATGAGCATGAGGCATTTACATATGCCTCATAAATGTATATAAGTAGACTTCTATAAATAAAAGAGTTATGAGGAAAGGGATTTCTGTTATATGGTAGAATTAGTACACAATGCTATATAATATTTAGCCATAGGCAACTGCTGTTTAATTTACAAGATGGCAAATCTCATTTGACTAAGTAAAGACAAATACTATTCAGTCTTTACAACAGGAAGGTCAATCAGTACTATGTACACTGGAGATCAAAATTAGAGAACAACCATTTCAAGGTCATTGTGTATTCCTTTGTAAATATATCCTAACAAAAGTAAAATAGCAGTATTTTAAGATTATTTCTGAAATTGTACATATTCTAAAGTACAGAATAAAAATGTAAATGAGTTAATTATGAAAGAACACTGATCAAAATTAGAGAACATTCTCAGATACCTAATAATAATAATAATAATAATAATAATTCCTTAATTTATATAGTGCATATAGATTACACAACGCTGCACAGATCTTGCAAAATCAATCCCTGTCCCCAATGGGGCTCACAATCTAGTTAACTTACAAGTATGTTTTGGAGTGTGGAGTGTTATCTAAATGTCAGCATAACTTTCCAATATTTGGTTCCAACTTTGCAAACATGATGTATCATTCCAAATTGACTAAAACCCACCAGCAGCAGGTTGGGGTGACCCTATCAGCCAATGCAATAGAAGTTGGTCACTCTTAGAAGAATGTGGGGAATTAGCGGAGGAGCTAAATAATTTCTTTAATAGATTTACGGCAGAATTAGGAGGAGTCTATGAAACAAGTAGTGAGGTTTCCACATCGGGCGAACTGCTGAATGTAGTTACTGGGAATATAGAGGCATGGGAGGTCCAAAAAGGACTTAACAAAGTAAAATTGAGAAAGAATCACAACATTTTGCAGCAACAAAGCAAATAATAAGGCTAAAGAAGAAAAAGCAGAAACTGTGTGCAGATGGTTTTTAGGTGTGTGGCTCCCATTATGGAGAATGGAGGAAGAGGGGTAAAGAAGTGAGGGCGTTTTGCTGGTGACACCTCTGGTGATTTATTCAAAATCTAAGGCATACTTAACCGGCATGACTGCTACTGTGTTCTGCCCCTACATGCCTTCCCTTCTGGATTGTCTACACAAGGACAATCATTTGAAGTAACCATAACAATCACTTTGTTGGAGAAAAAAAAACGAGTGCAAATAAGTGAATGGTACAGCATATATTTTAAAACCCAATCTGTGGGTTTAACCGGTTCGCGACCGCCCGACGTGTATTCACGGCAGCGGTCCCGTTCCAATGCATGGAGAGGGCTCGCGGGCCGAGCCCTCTCCATTACCGGTAAGTCTCTGCTGCATATTGCAAAGCTGCCGGCGGCTTCAAATGTCATCGGGGAGCGGTGATCCGTCGGGTTAACCCATTCATTACAATGTGCTGTCAGCACATTGTAATGTATGAGAAGTAAAATCCCCATATACTGCCATACTGTAGTATGGCAGTATATGGTAGGATCGATCAGACAACCTAGGGTTAAAGTACCCTAGGGAGTCTGAAAAATAGTAAAAATAAAAATTAAAAAAAAGTAAAAAAAAAAATTATAATAAAAAAACCTAAAAATTCAAATCACCCCCCTTTCCCTAGAACTGATATAAATATAAACAGTAAAAATCATAAACACATTAGCTATTGCCACGTCCAAAAATGCCTGATCTATCAAAATATAATAACGGTTTTCACTGCGTTTAACTCCGTAACGGAAAATCGCGTCTAAAGTCAAAACTGGCACTTTTTTGCCATTTAAAAAAAAATTTTAAATTCTATAAAAAGTGATCAAAAGGTCATACAGTCCTAAAAACAATATCATTGAAAACATCATCAAAAGTCGCAAAAGATGACACCACCCTCAACTCCATACAACGAAGTATGAAAAAGTTATAAGCACAAGAAGACGGCAAAATAAGAAAAAAAAAGACGGTTTTAATTTTTGTAAATGTATGAAAACATTATAAAACCTATACAAATTTGGTATCCCTGTAATCAAATTGACCCAAAGAATAAAATAGATGTGTCATTTGTGGCGTGAAGTGAAAGCCGTAATATCCAAGCCCACAAGAATACGACACAAATGCGTTTTTTCACCATTTTCACTGCATTTGGAATTTGTTTCCCGCTTTCCAGTACATGGCATGGAATATTCAATGCAATCACTATGAAGTGCAATTTGTTACGCAAAAAACAAGCCGTCACATAGCTTTTTACGTGTAAAAATACAAAAGTTATAGATTTTTGAAGGTGGGGAGTGAAAAATGGAAATGAAAAAACGGGAAAGGGTCCGGTCCTTAACCGGTTAATAAGTGGTGGGGCTACAAGATAAATATCAATAAAATTAATTCTAGATATGTTAACTATGATAAACTGGGTCCTCATGAATATAATTTCTAAATCAGTAACAGAAACGCTTACAATTGCATCAGCATCAATCAATGTCCTATTGTTAGGCTCAGGACAATTTTAGCTTATTTGAAAATGATATCAAGATATTCACCTTCAAAATGTATTTGTGTGACGTCCCTGTTTACATGACAACTTGAGACTTCTTTGATGTACAGTACATGACAAGTAAATCTCCTGGCGTGTGTGCTAAATTCTGATCTATGCCATGTTATGTCATACAGGTCAATATATTGACCATATACAGTACAGGCAGTCCCCGAGTTACATACAAGATAGGGTCTGTAGGTTTGTTCTTAAGTTGAATTTGTATGTAGGTCGGAACTGTATATTTTCATTGTAATCCCAGCCAGAATTTTTTTTGGTCTCTGTGACAATTGGATTTTAAAAATGTTGAATTGTCATTGTCCCCAGGATTAACACTAAAGCTTCATTACAGACAACTGTGATAACTGTTACAGCTGTTTATTGTAGCCTAGGACTAAAGTACAATAAATTACCAATATCCAGTGGTCCGTTTGTAACTCGGGGTCGTATGTAAGTCGAGTGTTCTTAAGTAGGGGACCACCTGTACTGTAAAAGAAACCTATAATATAGTATGTACATTTATTTGTGGGATGCTGGTACAAGGGTGTGTCTGGAGTCAGAAATACAAGTCGCGATGTTTACAGAGGCATAAAATGTAATTAAATATGAAATCTTCTCTGCCTTTCCAGTGTAACTTTGCCAATAGTCCTAACAGTCCTGCCACAATGATATACTTTACATGGTTTACAAATGAAACAACCAGGCAGTGCAATGACTGCTAAATATAAATAGCCTGCACCAGATTCCCTAAGTCAGGATCTGGGGGGGGGGGGTAAAGTCTTTTGAATTCCATCAGGATCCCCTTGAAGTTCTGGGACGTGACTTGGGGCTGCTTTCATGGAAAACTGTGTGTGATCAACAAGTGTAAGAGCTCTGAGGAAAGGGGTTGTCCCTGGGAGGAGTGTGGTGGCCTGCTGGAGAGCATGGACTACTTCCTGCTTCATTGTCCCTTTAACACAGAGGTGTAAAAAAGGACAGGGTGCTTCCATCCATTGGCGGAGTGGGCCTATGGAGCGTTGAGAGGCCTAGGTGGCCTGGACAGCTGCATGTTATTTTAAGTCTGTCCAGTGGTTAGGTACCACAAGTGGAACACACGGTGCTTAGTGTCCCAGAGTGAAATCCTCCCGGTGAATGAGATGGTTTGGAACACATGAGTCAGTCTGGGCACGGGGCCTCTCTCTATTGGAGGGGGATTTCCTTTACTATATAGTAGTATATAGTGATGTGGGGCTTGCAGAAAAAAGTAGAAAAACTCTGAAAATACTCACCTACACTCCTATTCATATTGATCCCGGCGCTTGTCTTCACTAGTCTTGACATGCCAGGATCACATAGAAAAGAGACATATAAAGAGCAGTCCGGAGTGCAGTGACGCAATGTCTGGCGCTCTGGGCTGCTAATTATGCACACCCCCTGTGTGACATGGTAGAGGGAGACAACTTTCATGCAGTAGGAATGAATTCATGCCTTTTGCGTGATTTCTCCCATGATGGAGACGTAGGTGATGTTATGCGGGAGGCATGAATAATAAGACCAGAGCGACGGACTTTTCATCATGACACTCCGGACAGTTACTTATAAGTCTCTTTTCAAAAGCAACCATAAGGATCAAGATGAAGAGGAGAGTGGGTGAGTATTTTCAGTGTTTTTTCATGTTTTCCAACAGGTTAATTTCCTATAAAAGGAACCTGTCATCAGAAGCCCTATTTCTGGCTGACCCATGTCAGCATAGAGAATAGTGTACACATTGTCAAAGAGTTTTTATAGTAAAACTTTCTTTTTCCAAATAAAAAGAGAAAAGTTAGATCAAAGCTTACCTTTCTGTATGCAGAGCTGTGTCCCTTGTCCCATGGGAGTGACCAGTGAGGAGTGACAAAACTCTTTGTCAATGTGTACACTATTCTCTATGAGGACATGGTGGAGCCGGAAAAAGGGTTTCTGATAACAGGTTCCCTTTAATTAATATTCATTAATATAAAGGCAGTCCCCAGGATACGTACAAGAAAGGTTCTATAGGCATGTTATTCAGTTGAATTTGTATGTAAGTGAAAACAGATATCTTTCATTATTGTAATTCCAGTGAAAAACATTTTTTTATGTCCCTGTGACAATTGAATTTTCAAAGTTTTGTGCTGTCCTGGGAACAAGGATTATCAATAAAACTTAACTACCGACACCTTTCAGCTGATCTTTACAGCCTGGGATTAAAGTAGCATCCAGAGAAATTAACCATAGGTCACAGTGGACAGAGAGGGTGGTCTGTAAGTCGGGTGTTCCTAAGTCAGGGACCACCTTTATTATTATTAATTATTAATATATTTGTTACACCAGCTATTTGTGTTTTTTTTTATTAACATGATTTACATAACTGCTGTAGACCATCACAATACAGGGGGATACTATAAGTAGTATACCAGCAAACAGACCACTGACCAGATCAGAAAATCAGTGATTTCATCTGAGCAATATAACCACACATTCAGGTTATGTATCGCCTTTAAACCAATGGTTTTAAAAGCCAATAAAAAGCTACATGTAAACATGTACTTCTATGTTAACTTACAGAAATAATTATTTTAATATTAATTATTATTATTTTAATAATTATTTGTGGTTTTTCATATAAATTTTAAACACATTATAAAAACCTATGTGTACAAAGGCTTGTGATATATAGGAACTTTGACTACAGCAGAGGTCACACCTCAAAAAACTGCTTTGTCTCCATATAACAACACAACTATCATCGGTGATGGCTGTTACCATCAGCTGCTGCAGAGTAGCCCTAGCCTTCATGTTTACAAGGACAAATGTTTTTGACCTTTTGTTCATTAGTAGGCGGGGGATGGAGTTCACATTTTAAAACCTTTGCCTTGGGTGGTAAAAGATCATGTCCTGCCCCCTGGCCTCATATAACAGACTTCGACCATCTGTCTAGCCAGCATCATGGAGAATCTCATTGCTATGGGAACAGGCTTCCAGGCAGCTCCAACCAAGTTCTGCCTCAGAAATCCAGTTTCTTAGAAATGTCAATTTTGGCAATATTCATCAATAAGTGTGGATAAAAGGGATTTTATGCTACAGTCCCATTTAAGGGGACTGTTGCTTCTCATATCCATTTTTTAAGAAAGAAAAGGCTTTTAAAATTATGCAAATTAGCCTGAGGGGCTACAGGCTCCCTAGGAGTTAATGGAGCCTGGAGTCCTTCAGGCTCATAAGCCCGTTTTTCATAAAACAAGGGCATAAGAGGCTAAAAGAACAGCAGATCCTGCCAGAGGGGGCACACACCAGTATGTCTGTATGTTTGGTTTACAATCCCCGATCTGGTGATAGATGTCCTTTAACTCCTTAGTGAGGTGGCCTGAAAAGGCTCTAGTGGCTGGGCATTTTTTCAAATTTTTGTTTCCGCCGGTTAAAGGGCCATAACTTTTTATTTTGCATACATTTTTTTTTCGGAACACGTAAAGCTTGTTAAAAAGGTGATAAAACTTTTTGAAGAGTAAAACACTCATTGAACTCTGGCCCATTAAATTCAATGGGTTTTGTACACTTATACTTATTTATTTTTTATCATGTAAGTGTGATAGAGGTCTAAGGGTGTAATTTTTATTCTTTGTCGCATTTGGTGAGTAAGTAATTTTATCATTGAGCCATCCTTATGATTATTGGTTGCGAAGGGGTTAGCATGGCAGTCAGAGGCTTGATCATGGCCTACAAATGTGCCGTCTTTGCAAGCCTATTTGACCCAGCAAGAGGATATGTCTAATAGGCTGACCTTCAGTGAAACAGATAAAATACACTGCAATAAAAAAGTATTTGAAACCTGTGCTTGAACATTTTTGGCAAAATATTCCAATCTTACTTCTCAGAGTTTCAATTATTATCAGTCTATTCTACCTTCAGCACGGTTGACTGATCAGTACATAGATTTACATCTGTCATCTGAAATTTCTGCATCTCAGTTCCATTTAATCAAAGAACATAACTTGCAATAGATGGCACACCTGCTATACAGTTTATGGGGCTGTGCCTGGAATGCATTGAAGGACCCCCTGATCTGACTTGGGACCCCCTGATCTGACTTACAGTACTGTATATCCATTTAAAAATTTTGAAAAACATTCAGAAGTCCCTGGACAGTATTATTCTTTATGATTGGGTTATTATAGATTTGTTGAGTTCACCATCAAAGCTTGTAGAAAACCCATATTAATAAACATGCTTATATAAGAATGGAGTAGAATAGCCAATCACTGCAATAGGAAATACAAACTAATAAATGGAACCAAACTAACCCAGCTCAGGAAACATAGAAGATTAGTCAGTCGGCAGTCAGCACTCTCATACATATCTAATAATTCTCTTCCAACAGCATTGCCTTTTAAAGTTGTGGGCACTAAAGTGGCTACTTACTTCTCATTGACCTCATTGGCCACTGGCTCTCCTCTGAGTGTAGCACTGTGTTTTATAAAATTGTGGGAGATTGTCAAATTTTATTTTTTCTTAAAAAGTTTTCATTTTTTAAGGAATTAAAATATAACAGTATATTTGGTATATTTGTGATCATATTGCCTTTGGGTGATAACAATGCCAGGCAAGAGAGTCCCCACACCCTAACAAAGTAGTTTTAACCAGCAAGGGCATCTACATGGACTCCCCACTATGGTGCATGCACTCTTGCTAAATTTTATTTATTTGACTTTGGTATTTTGCTAATTACGGATGGAGTGTGGATATAAGCTTCAAGAATAATAGATTCCATCTCCAGATTTTTTCAGCTTTCAAATAACGTTAAATCCATTTATCCATGTGCTGCTAATAAAAAGAACAGGTTTTCTTTCCCTTAACCTATAGAATTTGAAGATGTCAATTCTGGGAATTTGCAGTCTCTGTTGGTAAAAACTAACATGGAATTTACAAGTAACTCACATTTTCCCACTGATGTCATATGAGCACGGCAGCAGCAGATTCTCATAAAAAAGATTTAGAGAAATGTACAGTTCTGTATTGACTAATGCCTAGTGAAGAGATGCATGTAAACTGACCTAAACTGTATTTATTCCATTTAGTTCAGTCTCTGGTAGCCTTGTTTATTAGATTGTGTACTCTTTACTAAGCCTAAGGTAATGCCAACAATGACCTATCATTTTCTCCATTGCTAAGACAAATATTGTTAATGATTGTGTAATGTCTCAAAGAGCGAAAACGTCAACTTCAGTCTTTTAAAATATCCAATGGCACTAAAGTGAAATACTTAGAAGACCTTTATATTATAGCTTGGGTCTCTTTTAGTTTTATGTCTCAAATTATTATCAGTATAGTCAGTAAAAGGATCAAACAGCTTAATACGTTTATTTTTTCACCAATTTAACGTACAAATGTGTATTACTGATTTGGACAAACTAGTAAACGTTAAAGGAAATCTAATTCAGGGTTTAAAGTTTATTAGCCATACCTGCTGATGGGTAGCATCCAACAGCGTGAATACATAGGGCTCTGTTTATTATAGTTTATAGTTAAAGTTAAAGTTTAATATAGTTTATTTATAAAAATTAACTTTTAACTTTATGTAAATAAGCCCTGCAATGATGCAATGACTTACACTGGCTTAAGTCCTATATATATTCTAAATGCATTATATCTTTTCACTAGTGACTAGTGACTATTTTGCAGGCTAACAGGATTTTATCCAATAGAGTTGCCCAGGGTAAATTAAATGACAAGGCTTCTACATCAAACAATGCTTTAAGTACAGTGTCCAGTAGTAGCATCTGCAGATCTCCACTAGATCTTTAAAGGGAACCTGTCACCACAGGGCTCTTTTTAAATGGGGACAGTTTGCGGCACTGGATTGTACCCCCGCTCATTATTTTTTCCGCCCAAATCCTCTCCCACAACCTCCCTCTATTGCTGATTCCATTCATAAAGTAGAGTTAAGGCTCACTGCGCCTCACTGCTCACTGTTTAAACGTCCCTTTGGGGCCACTCTAATTTCCTGGGAGGGAACTTAAAAGGTGCAATGCCTTAATTGCACCTTCAATACATGATGGTATTGCAGTGTATTGCAGCTGTCAACATATAGCTGACTGCCAGCCACTCCCACTCCCAAGCACCAGGACAGTATAATTTATTGTAGTGTGCTAAAGCAGACTTCACCATGTCATACGATACCATTCAAGTGCATGTAGAAATGTATGGCCTACCCTAAGATTGGGTCACAGCTACTAGTAGTGTGCTGCAGAGATCAGTATTGGGCTCTTTTTAATATTAAACACTTCCCAGAGGGTTTACAGATAAGAATTTCAATATTTTATACATGATCCTAAGTTTTGTAATATTATTGACACAGCAGAGGATATTATATTATAATATTATATTATAGTTGAATTTCTTGAAGCTAGAGGCTAATGATGTGAAATATCATGCACTCATGAGCCTGTGAAACCACCACAATGTAACAATACATTGCATTCACAATGTTAGTGTCATAGTTCATCTAGAATAGTGGTTCCATGAGGCCACGGGCCAAAAAATGTAAACTTGAAAAAAAACTTTGATACTTACCTTCGGCGGTTTCTCACTTCTTCTTTTCCCAGCTTCCCGGTAGTGCGGCAAAGGTACATCTATGTGCTCTAATCACATGCACTATGACGTGGTGGTGTCACCAGCTGCTTCATCAAACTAAGTGTGCATAGGCAGAGTGCACAGGAATGCCTCTGCCAGAATTGCCAATAAGTTGAAAAGAAAATGAAGGCGGAGTGGTGGATTGAAGAAACCAGTGATAAGTAAGGCCTTTATTGTTTTTAATGGGGTTCCGCTGTTGATGTTTATTTTGGGGGCCACGCTGTGGACATTTCATTGGCAAAGAGACATTTCATTGGGGGTGTCTGCTGTGGACATTTCATTAATGATGGGGCTCTGCTGTGGATATTTTATTAATGGCAGGAGCTCTTTTGAGGACATTTTATTAATGGCAAGGACTCTTCTATGTTTAATAAAGGCAAGTCTGCTGCTGCTAGAAATTTTATTAGTGGGGCAAGGGCTTTGCTGTTTCTATTTCATTAATAGGTGGCGCTGCTATTGAGGCAGACATTTAATTAATGAGGGGAGGCTACTGCAGAAATTGTATAAATGAAGGAGGCTACTCCTGGACACTTTATTACAGAGTAGCGGCTGCATTTCTCACCCTAGGCTTATACTAGGTCTAAGTTTTACCATTTTTTTCTGTGGTAAAATTAGGTACCTTTGCTCATACTCAGATCACCTTACACTCAAGTATATGAGGTATGTATATTTTTGTTCTTCACAATAAAAGGGCCAAAGACAAGGAAGCAGTGTGTGTGTTTGGGGGGGGGGGACTAAAGCAAAATGGGTGTCATACAGTCCACTTTTCTGTAGCCCCCTTCTTATCAAGACATTAAAAGAAAGATAAAGAAATGTGGCACTATAAAGGGGGCTACAGAACAGGAGAAGCTGCAGGAAAGGGGGCATTTTAGATTAGGGGCAGTTGCATGATTGGGGGCATTTTAGATTAGGAGCTACAGCAATTTGAACAATATATGGGTTGTGGTTAGATTCAATGTAATTACAGGGCACACAATTTTTTCCCAGGGCCAATGGTAAGGGGGTTACTTGGCCAGGTCCCTAGAAAAATTGTTTTGGGTGCTGCCAATCCCCACACTTGTCAATCTAGCAAGCATGCTAATGGCATGGCAATAGTCTCAACAGTCAGACAGCATTTTACAGATTCCACTACCTCACAACTTTGTCTTCGACCATCCCCTCTGCTGGGGGTAAATGGGCTGGTCCCTGTTACTTGGGACCACCTGACATCTTTAGATCAGGATGGAGCTATTTTGTGCCTCTGCCTTCCAAAATCCTGGTTTGTGCCAACTCCCCGTTTCATTTGTTACTTACCCATGGAGCGCAAAGCTAAAGTTCTTCTCACAAGTATCTCATATATGGTTACTGGTCCTTTGTGATGATAAAGTATCTCCTGTTATCTGTTCTCAGATGCTCAATGGGACATGTGGTTCATATGGGTTTTATTCCACACAGATCCATGATCAAGCTTTTTTTTCTTAGTGGCTACAGCACACTTAGCTGTGCAAAACCTTCACCCTACATTGACAGACCCTGTATGAGACACCTTTTCTTGACCTACGTAAATATCTCCCAATAAACCCACATCATCTCACTCTCCTTTACATACTTACGGCATACTAAAACATTGAAATAGTACTTTATTGGCAATATGGAGCACATCATAGTTTGGTAAATCTGTTTTCACTGGAGGAGGTTCAAGGAAAACAACAGAAACAATCAATTGCGGCATGTGTGTCCCCTTTTGACATCAACCATGACAATCCTGCTTATCATTGACATTCACTATATTAAAGCAATTAAAGAAATTTAAGGAACCTTCCATACATTTATGGAATATTGATGGCAGAACTTAAAGTTGTTGTCCTGGATTTAAAAAATAAAAAAGGTATAATGGTAATAAAAAATAAACTCCTTATATTGATACATTGCTAGTATATGTCTGTTTACAGAGGCTGAGAGTGTTGCCCCAACCACTGATGAGTGAGCAGTGAGGGCGCCATGGCGGGTGTATACAATTTATAATAAAAGCTAACCTTGTTATGAGGCAGGAAACTTCACCTCAAGGTCATTTGTTTAGTTTGTATCCACTATGAAGTTTTTTTTTTTTAAATTTATGATAAAGGCATAAAGATCATTATGCTCCTACTATAAACTTCATCCATAATATTCACTCTACATGTAGAAATTCCTGTCAATACTAACTATAAAGATTCGAGAAATACGAGTGCAGGTGACACTTATTGACAAGTTAGTTATTGAGTGTCAGAATGGACAAGAATCTGCATGCTTTAATTTTAATCTGCCATAAAACTTGAAGGCCCCTTGCTCTTTTATTTGATCTGTTTCTGCTTTTGAGTATTTTCTTTGAATATTGCCTAAAGAGACTTAGCATTATTTCATTAAAATTACGCTGCTATCCTTATGGAAAAAAAAATCACATCTTGAAATGGATATATAGTAAAGTTAAATTGGTTTAAAGTTAGCTTGAATTTTGCACATCCCAATCCCAATTTTCCCAATTTAAAGGGTAGGCACTTAAAGGGGTTTTCCGGGAATGTGCATAATTCATGGAAATATAAGCTAATATGTAAATAGTTGTTATTTAAAATTTTTCTCTACTTAGGAGAAGAATGCTGTTTAAAAAGACTGTGATGAAGAATCCCAATTTTATTTTCCTTTTAACCTCAGACCTCAGTTCTTAAAGTTATTGTATGCCTTTTGCAAAAATCCACTATATTGCAGATTTGTGTAAGAATATCTAAGTCTAATTTCAAAATTAATGTGACCTATGCAGATCATTTGAATCGGCCCTCTGCAGTGGAGTTATAAGGTGAAACAAACAGAAGCCTGGACATGGTAGAACTCTCTTAACGATTGGTGCTATATGCTTGGGAGATTTTATCTATATGATCTCCCCATTGATATTTATTGTCCTGTCCTTGGACGTCTCACTTCTCTGCCCTAAAAAAATGTATCTCTCCCCAGACTACTCCCCTGAAGCCCCTGATGTCATCAGTTCTCCTGTGAAACATGTTGTCGGTGGTTGGTGGGTAGGCACTTAAAGGGGTATTCCAGGAATAAGCATAATTCATATACAAATGTGTCCTTAAAATATAAGCTAATATGTGATTAGCTGTTATTTAAAATTTTGCTCTCCTTAGGAGAAAAATGCTGTTTAAATAGACTGTAATGAAGAATTAAAATGCCCTGGCCCTTTAATCAGTCTGTTGATTTTGTCCCTGTGGAGGAGACACAGGACAGAAGATGACCGCTGGTCACATATCTGCATCACATGTCCTGCACCTGCATGGGCAGGTCATGTGATCTCTACTAAGCTTTGCTGGTAGCAGTGCATCCAGTATGGCCAGTTTTGTGATGAGACATCATTATTTTGGTAACAGAGCAAGGTAGTCTGTTAGATCATCACTGGGAGCAGAGCATAAGAGGGAGGAGCTGTTACTAAGAACTAAGGGAACATGGGACTTGTAGTTTTCAGTGGCGCCAATCTTGGTGATAACTTCTTCTTTAGAAAGCCCATAACATTTTGCGAATCATGAAATCAAACTATTTAAGCCCCCTTTTTTGACTAATGACATTGGTAGTCATTTACTAAGGGCCCGATTCGCATTTTCCTGACGTGTTACCCGAATATTTCCGATTTGTGCCGATTTTCCCTGTATTGCCCCAGGATTTTGGCGCACGCGATCGGATTTTGGTGCATCGGCGCCGGCATGCACGCGACGGAAATCGGGGGGGCGTGGCCGAACGAAAACCCGACGGATTCGGAAAAACCGCCGCATAAAAAAAAAAATGTGCCGCGAAACTTGCACTTACCTTCACCAGGTATAGGCCAGTGAATTTCAGGGCATTCCAGTGGGCCTCGGGGAACTTCAGCGCAGCAGCGACATCTGGTGGACGGTGGAGGGACTACCTTAGTGAATCGCCGGAAGACCCAAATCCACCGCAGAGAACGCGCTGCTGGATCGCGAATGGGCTGGGTAAGTAAATCTGCCCCATTGAGTTTTGTTATATTCATTAATTTATAGCATTATGACTTTTTGTATAAGAAGTTCACATTCCCATAATACCCTTTAAGGGACACATTTGATAGCAGTGACCTGTGTATAGAAAGTAGCACTAGCATTATTAGCTTTTGAGTTTACAATAAATGTTTATAATTTTGTAACAAAAGTCACATCTTATCTTATATGGTTGACATAAAATGGGTATTATGGCTTATGGTAATTTGAAATTGAGAGTATCAGGAAAAACATACCTAAAATCAGCCACTGTTGGTTTCTGTAACTTTGCAGTATTATAAGGTGACAAGACATTCAGAAGAAGGTCTCCATTGCAGCCAATTACTGGCATCAACAATGATCTGAACACACACAGCACATCACTGCTGTAGACTGCCAGTGACATGCTGTAGGTGCAGAGGTCATCACTAAGGCCAGTGAACCCCTGTAGTTATGACTTGTTCCCTAATGGAAGGTCATCTGACGGCAGAATGGAAGCTGCAGGTAAGCATATATCATGCTAATGATGGCCTATACTGTGTGTGCTAGTATAGCATTTTTTTTATAAATATGTACTTTATATCATTGTTTCATGTTTGTTTATAATTAACCATAATTATTAGTCAATGTGTTAATACTTTTGGAATTCATTACCTGTAATATATATGTGTAGATACATACAGTGCATGTGTGTCCAGCGTACCATATTAACAGTCAACATTAGTTTATTGCTAGAAATCTTGTTATCAATAAAATGATTCTCATATATGGTTACCAAATTGTGTTATTTGCTAGAAGATAAAGCATATTACTCAATGGTTTCCTTAAACAGTTTATATAAGAGCCCAGAATGTCCTCTTGGGTCCTGAAATAACTAGGCTGCTTTATGGGTTAACTGTTGTAGTCACTGGTGCATATATATTAGGCAGTCAGCCTTCATAAACTAAGGCATTTTACTTCTGTCATAGTCTGACCAGAGAACGACACAAAACGACTGAGGAGTCAGGAAATAAGAGGTAAGCCTAAAACATCAGCTGATTAGGCACAATGGCTAATGGCTATGCTTATATTATACAAGTAATGTTAGAAGCTGCATGTGAGTGTAACAAGAGTAGAGTTGATGTAAGAGGCAGTTAAATCTCAAAGGACAGGATCAAAACATTCTGCTAAGAGCCAAGAGTTCCCACTTTAAGGTGAATCCTAGGAGGCATAAGATAGTGTGAGGAAGAGCATCTACATTCCATCAATATAAGGTAAATCTTTCACTATATTTAAATTGGCACTTTATACTTTTTGGTTAGACAACCCTAATTCTTGTGAGCTTGGTAAATGATGCATGTTCACATTGAATCTATAGTTGTTTTTGGAGGTAGTCCAGTTTTAGACATATTTGTAATGTAAAGTGATATGTAGCACTGTCATTCACGTGACACTGGTTGTGCAAGTCATATGGAGAAATGTTGTTTAACATGATGAGATGTTTTATAGATGTACATCTTGCTTGGATCATAAAATTGTCATGGAGATTTTGAGATTTATTTACTGAATAAGAAGAGCATGTTCATTGTGAATGTTAAAGTTTTGATTGATCCTGAGAAATATACGAGGCTAACATATAAACTCTCTGTTGGTTTGTTCTTGTATTTTTTAAAACACAATTTTATGTGGCTTCTTTTAAAACATAAGATAAAGGATAGATAGAATCAAATAAATAAAGAGAGAAAGAAAGAAAATAAGAAAAAAATAAAGAAAGACTACAATGAATGTATTTAAACATAAACTGTTACTGTTACTTTACTACTTATAATTGAAGTGGAACAATATGTTCATAGATATGATTAAAAATGATTGTTTGTCTAAGGGTATTCACGTAGCCTGAGGACAAGGATTCACATAGTTTATTCCAGGTTTCAGAACCATACACAAGAAACAGCTGTTTGAATGCCCTTTGATCCTTGATACTAGCGCAGAACATATTTACTGAAAATTATATCCAGATGATTTTTAATATTGGAAAATGGAAAGTCATAACATGTGAATACATATGAGAAATCATACCTGATTTAAACAAGTTAATCTGTGTTGTCTGCATTCCCATTGGACTAACCTCACTACCCACACAAGACAAATTCATGGAAATCTAAAACAATAAAGAGCTTTGTATTGTAATCCATTTGGGACTATGGAAAAGAAGAAATTAGATGATGTAGTGACTTCATTCTAGCTACAGTTGACAATGATGTAAAGACTAAAACATCTGGTCCTCTGTATAGGTTTAAGGTTCACAATTCACAGTAGACTTTTTCAGTGCTATATGACAGACATATAAATTAAGGCCTACATGCAATACCAAATGAAATGATGACTGTAGAATGGAAATTTGGTTAACATGCTGGAAAAGTAATTATAGAGCAACAAGCTACTGCTGTCATAATGTATATAACATTATTTTTTATTATTTTCAAGGTCAGCAATGGACACACATGTCATACTTTTTGTGGCCACTTTCATCTTTACTGTTGTTGAAAGTCAAGTTTATGACTATTTTGACCTGGAACCATCTTATTTGCTCTCCAATGACTGCCCAAAAGAGTGCATTTGTCCTATTACCTTCCCACGTGCTTTATATTGTGAAAACAAAGGCTTGAAAGAAATTCCTCCCATCCCATCAAGAATTTGGTACTTGTATCTGCAAAATAATGAGATTGAGACACTTAATGAAAAGCCATTCTCTAATGCTACCCAACTAAGGTGGATCAATTTAAACAAAAACAAAATCACAAGTGAAGGTATTGACAAGAATTTCTTTGGAGCTATGAAAAATTTACTTTACCTATTTTTAGAGGACAATGGTTTAGAAGGAGTGCCTGCACCATTACCAAGCACCCTGGAACAACTTCGCTTGGCAAGAAATAAAATATCAAAGATTCCTGAAGGGGTATTTAGCAACTTAGAGAACCTTACTTTACTGGATTTACACCAGAACAAGCTCACAGATGGTTCTTTCCAAGCTGATGCATTTGCAGGACTCAAAAATTTGGTGCAACTCAATGTGGCCAGAAATGCCCTCAAGAAAATGCCCACAGGCCTTCCATCTAATACAGTGCAATTGTATTTAGACAACAACAATATTGAGTCAATACCTGATGACTACTTTAATAATGTACCAAAAATCTCTTTCATTAGATTAAACTACAACAAGTTATCTGATAAGGGTATGCCAGCAACTGTATTTAATTTAACTTCACTCTTAGACTTGCAGTTGTCACACAATGAGATTTCCACTGTACCCATTGTTAATGGCCACCTGGAGCGTCTTTATCTTGATCACAACAAGATTAAAAGTAAGTAAATTTTTACTGTATGGTAATAAATGCATGTGGGTGAATCTGTGATACTGTCAAATGTAAAGGAATACAACTTTATGTCTAGTTAATAATGATGTGGAAACAGGTGCATTGCTGAAGGCCACTGAATGAGGAAAGACGCTGAATGTCATCTTTTCTGAGACTGTAGTAATGATTAGTAGTAATCATTAGTAGTAATTATTATGATTTTCTCTAGGACTGTAGATTCTGTTAAGGGTCTGTTCCATGAAAAGTTCTATAGGTTCTATAAATGATCACATTTAGATGATTCAACATCTGTAATTATACTAGCACTTCCTCATGTATGGGTATTGTTTTCAGTCACGATCGGACCATAATTTTATGTGAGGTTTAGTGGCAAATAAAGTATCACGTTTCATAATTGTAATTCACAAGAAGGAAATCTGGGGCACTCTCCAATGCAGGAATAAAAACTTTTTTAGTAAAGCATAGTCTTACGGAAAAGGCCCTTGTTATAATTTTAATAATGGTGTATAGAATTAGCGATGGTAAGTGCAGCTGATTTCCTTCTCAATTACATTTTTCTATTTAGAGAAGTGGGCCAAACATTAGAAACAACTCTGTACAAAACAAGTATACACAATAGTCATTGTAAAATAGATCAATTGTGGAGCTAAATGGCAAGGGTCAGTAGTGAATAGATATACCTTTTTGAGAATCATAATAAAGTTTTCTTCCCACACTTTGCAGAATGTAACAGGAGAGAAAAATACACTTGATGGGTGTTTCCAACAAGTCCCATAATGCATTGCTGTGTGCAGTCTCCTCCACCTTGCTGCTGTTCCTACAATATACAGGTTTAGTCACTCATACAATGAGCCCCAGCTCAGAAGTCAATTTCTTCCCAGCTACTTGCTTCTTATATTGGGAATTGTTATTTTTTTTTCTCAAACTATGAGGTAACCAGGACAATTCATTAGTATAAGGCATACACAAAGATCTTATCTTTCTATATGCCTGTGGAGAACAGCACTCTGCTACCCCAGACCTGTTATAGCAATGTGTCAAAAATATGGGTGTTATCTTTCTCTGGGCACTCATTCAGCTTTTTCTAACTGACCATATTAGACTTTTATTATAGTAGGAAAACCCAGTAGGAAGTATCAGATCCAAATACTGTGTATCACCGTGCCAGGATAGATCACACTGAACAGTGTGCACCACTTAGCATAGCCTCAATAGAGTAACATACAGAAGTTACAATGTGAGGCTAAAATAGGGGGAATCAACCTCATCTCGTACTTCTACTGTCTGATATCTGATGATCTTTTAAAAGGTTCCAGTTAGTCAAACTATAAAATATTAAACATTAAGATAAGACAAGCTTGGCCTTCACTTCACAGGGAAAGGGAAAGCTGTGGTCAGTAAACCTTGCTGTCCAGTGCATGTGCCCACTGTTTCTTTTTGAAACAACATATGTTAAATTCAACTTTATTGGGCATATTGCATATGTGCCAGAGGGATAATGTGGACTCTGGACTCTATCCACTATATATTACTGTGACGTTCTGGACCCATGAAGTGTATGCAAGGTCAATGAATTATAGTTTTTACAGGAATTCCCTAAACACATGGGTTTTGGGAGGCACAGGAAGCGAGGTAGAGTTGTCCACACAATCTCTGGTATGGCACAACAATCGATCACATCACTGAATGGCTGAAAGTCCCCTTTCAGAAACCTCAGTAAAACAGAGACTTATCAGTACAGTAGGCTGCCACCAACCTCAACAACTTATTTACCATGTGATGGTAAATAATTGCCCCAGGCAAAAGACAATGGGCAAAAGGGGTGATTTGCGTATCCACATCCCTTGACACAAGCTAGATGGCTGTAGAGAACATCCCACCTTGGATCAGATTCAGGACCTTGAATAAGTTCTAACTTCTCATTGAGATATGATAGTATCAGGCTTCTAGTTTCATCAGATCTGTCTGGATTTATGGATTTTGTTGAGACCAGACATGGCCCCTTACAATGCTCCCATTGAAATTCCTGTATATCAACTTTTCCAAAACCACCAAAACACGCCAAGTCGCAGGTATGCATTTGCCTCGCTGCCTTGGTCCGAGATATGTATTTGGCCTTGGGTTGGGATGCATGAATTCATAAGTAGCATATTGGTTGGATAAGTTATATGGTTTTTATGGTTCTCTGTGTATTTTTGGAGGGAATTCTATGAAAGCTGTTAGTGTCGCCAGGTCTGTGAAAAGAGTCAGTTGCTTGCTTCCCCCCACAGAGTAAATGACACTCTCCTATCTGCCTTCTCTTATCTGTTAGCCCGTATCTTTAGAAGAAGATACTGGGACATGGAGTCTTGCTGCAGTCTGTGCTCGGCTAGGTATTTTGCGCATTAGAGTCTGCAGATATCAACAGTATTTAAGGGGTAAAATATCCAGCTGAGCACAGACTTCATCAGGAACCGATATCCACTAACGGTTCCAGAACCGATATCCACTATTTCCATCTGAAGTGCCACCATAAGGACCCCAAAACTGTCTGCCCGGACTGCAATATTGGGAAAAATTGTCACAATAGTAGGGAGTAAAAAGGGAGCACCTTCTGTTGCCCATAGGGGCACTTTAGTAGCTTTAGAGAGGTTATGATGGCATCACACAGCAGTCAGGGGTATATTGAAAGGTTTTGTTTTTTCCCAAATTATTTTTATTGTGATAAATTATCTCTAAATTTGGTTGTGCCTTATATCTATTTACCCAGAGAAATAGGTTTCATGTTATTTATGCTGCATGTTAAATGCAGCAAAACTTAAATGCACCTAAAATACAGATGGGAGGAATTTATTTCACAATCGCTGGCTTTTGATAGAGGCCACACCCATCTCCATCCCGCTGAATAGATCAAGAGGCCGGGCGACCTGGAGTAGTTTTGCGCAAAAACATTAGTTTCCAAGTATTTAAAAAGTATGCAGGCACAAGGTAGGGATGCCCCTCTATGCCCCCTTCCATGCCCACATGGTGTGGAGATGGCATAGTCGCATAATAATAATCGCAAATTCTTGCAGTGATTTCACTGCTTCTATGCCAAAGAACTAGCGTAGAAGCAATGATAAATTCCCCCAATGGTGTCTTAATAATGGTAAAGGCAAAACTTCACAGACTTTATACTAACACTAATTGAATCTCTGCATACTTGTGCCGATGGAATTCAAGTATTCACATAATCTCATTTTCTCTGCTTACTATTATATCTATCTCAACAGGACCAAGGCAATATGACATTACCTTTGATATGCAATAAAATTATTGCATTATACTGCAAAAATCTACAAAAATTGACAAGCAGCATTTTATTTGTAGATTTGACCTAGATGCATAATTGAGGCAGGTCTTGAAGCATAGCTACTGTTTTGTTCCTCTGCATAATTTTGTTACCTGTGGCTGCCATAGTTGCTGGGGAATTGTGTATACAGATCTAATTTTATGAAGTTCAATCAGTGCATGATACTTTATAGTGGGATTTGTTTGTAACAACTGTGCAGCTATGCATGCAAGAGCATTAATAGACATCCCTTTTATGGGTTTATTAAGGAAATGTTCATTTAGTTTAATAATTGCAGCTTTTAATTAAACCAGATGTATATGGTATCTCTAAAATATTAGTACATAATTAGTTTAGTACACCTTGTATCTTGAATATCTTGTAAGACTCTAAAAATATCTAGAAAGCATAATTTTTAAATAATTAATTTGTATTTTATTGCATGAAATTAGAATTTGATACAATAGAAAAACAGTACAGGCGATCCCCTAGTTAAGAACACTCGACTTACATACGACCCCTAGTTACAAACGGACCACTGGATATTGGTAATTTATTGTACTTTAGTCCTAGGCTACAATAATAAGCTATAACAGTTATCACAGGTGTCTGTAATGAAGCTTTATTGTTAATCCTGATTCTTATGACAACCCAACATTTTTAAAATCCAATTGTCACAGAGACCAAAAAAGTTCTGGCTGGGATTACAATGATAAAATATACAGTTCCGACTTACCTACAAACTCAACTTAAGAACAAACCTACAGACCCTATCTTGTATGTAACCCGGGGACTGCCTGTACTTAATATGTGGTACAGTAACCTTTGTTATGATAGAGGTTAGAAGTTTTCTGTAGTTCTTGGCCAAAATCTCATACTATATGGCCCCGTACATCATTCTTTCAATACAATGCAAATATCCTGCCTCCTTTGCAAAAAATTACCCCCAAAGTATGATTTTGAGTATGAAGTGTTCACACCCTGCTTCATGGTTGTACTTCCGCCAAAAAAGGCAAGGGAAGTTAATACCAAAAAGTTCTACATTAGTCTCATCTAACCATATGACCTTCTCCCCTGACTCCTCTGGATCATCTAGATGGTCATTGGTAAACTTCCAATGGGCCTGGGCAAGTGCCAGTGTCAGCAGGGGGACCTTCTGTACCCCTTAAGGTCTGTGCCCCTCTTTAACCATGACAGTTACTAACAGTAATTTTGTAGACCGTGGTCCCAGTTTGCTTCAGTTCATTAACCAGGTCCTCCTATCTATAATTTTTTGCAACATTTGGGTGCTATTTTCTGTTAGGGTGTTCACGGTCGTGAATAATTTATTTCATTATTTTTTTATAAAACAGGCATTTAGGGATGTGGCGATACCTAACATGCTGATTATTTTTACTGTTTAGAAGAAGAAGAGGGGGATTTAAACATGTCCTTTTTTTATCTATTATTTCAGACTCGCTAGGGTACTTTAATCGTTGAAGGAATAATCACTCATATTATATACTATTACTACTGTATTGCAGTATACAACCATTTTAATGCCTTAATCGGCAGGCTATTAGAGATCAGTTTTTATGAGACTGTAGGCTGCCGATCGGCCATCCAAGACCACAGAAGTTAGAGGCCCATAGACTCTCTCCATACACCCCCTCTATACCACAATGTTATAGTATATAAAGGTCAGATGCTTGGTAGACCTCATTAGAAGTCTGGGAGTTTCATCATTAACCTGTTCTTAACATATATTCTGATATCAACACAACAATTTATAAATGCACTATTCTGGTGGTTTTGTGCAGAAAACACAGTCTAAAATGCCTTGCACCACAGTTATCAAGGCTTTTAGACCTTTTTTTGTCACTTTCCCGACTTGTCCGAATAAGGAGGCGTGGCCTCTGGGAGATGCGCTTGGCTTCGAGAGTTAGGCGCGTGGCTTGCGTAAAATCGTCTGTGCACCCCAAATTCCGGGGTGCACAGTTCAGACCAACTAAGAGTAGGTCTAAAGTAGGAACCGACAGTCTTATACTGCACCATAATTCATCATGACGGTGATAAATCTGGCGCAGCAAAAGACTGGTGTTTTCCAACTACAAACTGGCAGGACCTGAGACACATTGAAAATTTGAGGCAAACTGAGACACACTGAAAATTTGAGGCAAACTGAGGAAAGTTAGACACATAAACATACAGTACCGTAAAAATAAACTTATTGCTGGTCCAATGGTGATGCTTAGGAGGCCTTTGTGAATAACCATTTTACTTTGAAATTAAAGTCCATAGTACACAATTCTGATCATATAATTTGACATACTGTATGTCATCTGTCAGGTAAAGAGGCTGTTGCTACTGCAACATCATTTTTGTGTGGTGTTAAACAAAACTATGTTGAGTATCTAAAGCCTTTCAAAATAAAAGAATATTCCAGATTCTGGGTGTTTCTCCTCAACATTTTTCCTAAAGTTGGTTGATGATGATGCATTTATCTTTTATAGGTTCTGCATATTTTTCATTATTACAGTGTAAAATCAATTGATTTGTTTATGGTCTCATTTCTCTGAAAATGTGTGTTTAAATATTGCTATGTGTCTCTGCAGGCTAAAGGGTTTATTTTTTGTTTTAATTTTCACCTTTCAACAAGTCCTTAACAAAACCACCTGCAAACACATCCCGGGGGAAGAAGAATATATCTCCAGGTGCCCATCAGCAGTAACCTCTGTCAGATTCAGAGACAGAAAAATGACATTTTTTCTCCATCTTTTCATGTCTGACAAGGTTGAGCGGGTGATGTTCTCTCTGATTACCCATGTCCTCCAGGCTTTTATTCATTTTTTCTTTAAGATAAGCACCACCTGTTCAGGGAAAGTAAAAAGAATGAGAAAAAATGTTGTAAACAAAGAGTTCCGATGGATAGCACAAGACATTACAATTGTCTGAAATGAGTTATAACTACCACAAACCTGGGGGCCTTATTTAGGGTTTAACTGGAATATGTGAATTATGCTCTCCACAAATGTCAAATACTGTATATAATCATGTAATCATAGCCAAAGATGTTAAGTGTTTATTGTATGTCTGAAATATGTTGAATACATAAACGTAAGCAAAATGGGCATAGGATAAAGATAAAATATCGGTCTAATTATGGGGAAAAGAATAATTCTATCATTGTATAACATTGTACTGATTATTTTTCACAGTAGTTTTTCTCTAGTTAAGTTTGTTTCTCTAGTAAAGCTTGACCTTTTCCCTTTTTTAATGGGTTTTATCAGTCTCATGTAAAACATCTAAACAGCAACCATAATAAGCACATGTATCTCTTCCTAGTTATCATACTGGATACAATTTTCCCTTTATTAAACTTTAATATATTACAGACAAATATCATTAAACAACAAAATGTTCAACAGTATTGTAAAGAAATTACATAAAAATACGGTACATCAGTGCAAAAACCTTCCATATTATTTAAACCAAATTTTCCCTCCCCTTAAGATATTGAATACAATTTTGATATGGCTTTGTTTTAGCCAAAACTATATCCAGAGAGTGAAATGCAAATCTTATAAACTAATTTTAAATGCAATTTGTATTTTCTATTCTTGTATAACTGCCTGGGATTTTTTCCATATTCAGTATTAAACAAATTAACAGGAATCTTTCACCGCATTTTCGCTAATAAATCTTACTACAGGTTCCAATAGCACTAAGGTATCTATTGCCCACACTGATTTAAGCTAAAAAATATGTACTACCTATTCACAGAAAATTAACTTTGTAAGCCTCCTTTGGCAGAGGAGGGGATGACATAAGTGGAAGGGTGGGGGAATGAGGAAGGTGCTGGAAATATGGTCTGGGTCAAACAGTGACTCACATGAATAATGCACACTCCTTGTGACTTGTTGACCCTTCAGGAAGGGTGCAACATTGGCTTACAAAGTTTATTTTCTGGGGATATGAAATATATATATTTTTTGTTTGCTGAAAACAGTGTGGAAAACAGTTAACATAGTACTATGGGAACTAGTCATTAGGTTTATTAGTGTCAATCTTGTTACAGGTTCTGTCACCTTTCCCATTAAAATGTTGCACTTTTGGCAAATGTATCCTAAAACAGTTCTTCAACTCTAAAACTGTTTCCTAAATAAACTGTATTGTGATGCCTTGATACATCAATATGTTCCCAAATATAACGTCTTAAAACAGGACATGCCTTTAATGAGTTGAACAAAAGTATTTGTTAAACTGTCTTTTGTTTTTCAGACATTAGTGGATCAGTAAAATGCCCTAATGTAGTCAAAGAAGAACATGACCCACATTTTCCTCATGGACCTCGTCTTCGTTATTTACGTCTGGATGGAAATGAAATTCAGCCGCCAATACCACTAGATATTATTGTATGCTTTAGGCTTCTTCAGGCTATAGTTATTTAGGGACCTACAATTATGTTAAACAAATTTAAGTTGCCATAATTAACAAAGATCATCGTAAAAACATGATCATCTCTCAAGGAATTTTGGCATGAGTTAAGAGTAACATATTTTTGTTGGGGTGGGGGCAACATATTGTTGTACACTAATATTTCTATTTGCAGGATAATCATGTTTACACATCTAAAGCAGCTAAAGGATCAACTTTCCTGGATCCAAATGTTCCAGGTATTTAAAAAAAAAGTATGAACTTTGGCAGGTTACGCTGTAGACAGTGTGGTTCCAAAAGTATAGTCCATACTGTTATATTGTGTACTATAATTATTATATTAGGTTAAACTGTGGTAATCTTGGCATTTCTCAAGCTACATATTAGTGATATTTCTTTACATTTTAAAACCATTACTTAGAGACATTGTTAGAATATTCATGTATTAAGACCGTCAATTAAATAAGGATGTTTGTAGTAGGGTAACATTTAATTTCACTGACTAGGTGTTTTACTATAATGTACTGTACATGGAGAGTATGCACCACTTTAATTTAATAGACTTATGTGTATGTACTTTTACCCTCTTTGTAAAAATAATAAAAATCAGGTTTAAATCTGTATAAAATATAAGAAATTGCTTGTATCCTCTTACTTATTGAGTTTAAGCTCTGTTATACAAAAGCAGACATGCATAAAAGTGGATTACAAGGAAAGGAAAGATACAATTGTGTATAAAATAATTGTACCATCCAAAATTCAAGAAATTCTATCATAACAGAGCCAAAAGTGGTAGAAACCACAAGATTGCAAGACCACAAGACCACAAGATGGAGGAAACCCCCTCCATTCCACAAACCCTACTTACTTATGTAGAGTTGGACTGCATCTCTACATGTCAGTGGAAAGAGGATGGGAAAAGAGGGAACAAGTACTCACAAGCTACTCAGATGGCCACTGTTCAATTGTTTAATAGTAATAAGGGTTTGGAGGGCAGCCAGGAGGTGCTCCAAAATGCTGTACTGCCCATGTAGTACTCAATCCAGCATTTGCATGAAGTAGACTCTGCAAAGATTATATGCTTTGAGCAGCTGCCCAAATCGCATGTATAATAATCCCCACAGGGTCCAGTTAGACATCCTAATGCCATTGGATCCACTTCTTTACAGCTAAAGGTTAATAAATCAGTTTTAGCACCGAGTATGTTTGCTGTGTAACTTAAATAAATATAACCTTCAGAAACCAGGAAATCAACCAGTTGAAAAAAAAACACCTAGAAATATTCACCTTTGGACTCACACATTGGAGAATGAGGTGACGGCATGTGAGGGCGTGCATAATTAGCAGCCGGAGAGCTAGACATCTTGTCCCCATGCTCCGTTCTGCAGATTCTTTTCTAGGTGATCCTGGCGTGTCAAGACTAGAAATGGACAGCGCCAGGATCAAGATGAAGAGGAGTGGAGGTGAGTATTTTTTGGTGTTTATATGTTTTTTGCAATTGGTGGATTTCCATTAAAGGAGTGCTTCCGTTTTTTAGTAATTCTCAATATACTTGTATTCAACAAACATTTGCAAACAGGCAGATAATGCTTTTATTTCCACAAGCAATTGTATCCAGTCACAAAATGCTACTTGGTCTACTGAACAGAGAGAGGAAATAAAGCTTTGACACAAAGGCATCAGTGGTGCTCCATTAACTTTTATGCTGTTGTTAAATTGACACATGCATATCCATAAGTCTGTGGAATCGCTAACCCTTCAAGAGGTTGGGATGAGGCGATGGCATTACATTTTTTGCAGAACTGCAAAAACGGGTGACACACATATCACACACAGACTACATATGACTCACACACTCATTACACAGACTGCAAAAAACATTCAGTTAGCCTAAGTCAGCCTGCACTGCTGTCAGTATATTCTATTGTGTCATGTACTGAGAAGCAGGAAAAAAATGTCAGTTGTGTTACAATTGACAAAATAAAACACAGTAGCACCATTTTCATATGCGCTTTGCTTTTACAGCTTTCACTGTGTGCTCCAAATGACACTTCCCCTTTATTCCATTGGTCATTATGGTCATGGAAAATTCTAATTTTCTATGTTTCAATACCGTTGGACAATCTGCGGAAGAGGGGAAGAATATGGGGCCGAGGACATTAAAGTAAATCTATACAAAATTAGAGTCGGATAAAGAACTGCGACTTTCAGCTACTGGGAGTTGTAGTTCTCAGATGAGAAGTTACTGGTGTGAAGTGTAGTGCACTTTTATTTCTGTAAATACCTATTGCTCTATACAGGAGGTCACTATACAAGTTTGGAGCAGAGGGAGAAGCTACAGCTTTCTTTTCATCACAGCTCTTATTAAGAGCAGGCAGTGCTAAAGCGGCAGAATAATGATACTTGCAACAAGATGCCTTTTCATTGGTGGCCCCAGATGCCAGGACCAGGAGGTGAAATCTAGTGGGCCCATGTCCTCTGGTGATACTTGCTACTCAGCACTCTCCAGCGCTGGAAATATTTTCTTCCTAGCTGCTCAGTGCAGTGGCAGCAGTACAAATAACCCTTTGCTTACTTGCTTGCTGGAGCACAGTGAGGAGTCATCTTCCCACACATTCCCGCATTAGCATTGGGCATATTATAATGAGGTGGCGTAGCAAAGAGCAGTTGTGCCCACCGGGGGTGTCACCGGCACACTGGTGGGCCAGTCTGACCCTTCAACTAGGGACCTTCCTCAAACACTGTAATATTATAGTAGAATAACATATAATCAATCAACAGCGTATGTAAACAGCGTACTACCTGACCACTAGGCTAACTTGAAATAACGTGTAACCAGCCAACCTGGGTCAATTGATGGAAGCACCCACTCGGTTGTACACCTCTGTGTTAAACAAAACCTTAAAGAGCACATGAGTGATATCTGGTCCATATTTACTACATTACACCATTTAAAATTAGAAACTTCTTTTATTGATCAATATCATCTAAAAACATCAATGTAACAGTATGACTACAATATATTGTCCTCGGGATTCCACTATTGCATCCACGCAACACAAATCAGCAGTTTAAGTAATGTAAACCCAGGTATCTTAACATGTATAGGTTAATGAAAAAATCCTATAAAGTGCCTGTGCAAAAAAAAAGTTAATAATCCAACCTAACATGGAGTTGTAACATTGTGGTAAAGTGCTATGTGCCTTTCCTAACAAGATAATGGCAGGATCAGCTTACCCATGCTGTGTGTGGCGGGGACGCCAGTGCCCCGACGCGCGTTTCGCGTTACCGCTTCCTCAGGGGGCCTGTGTGTGTCTGTGTGTGGTCTCTTGGTATTTAAGCACAACAGTGTGTCACGTGGGGAGCAGCGGGACATGCCCACATCATGGCCGGGAACAGACACAGCAAGAAGCCACGCCCCCGACTGCGTCATCGCGGTCCAGATATCACTCATGTGCTCTTTAAGGTTTTGTTTAGTCAGGAATGGAGTGGGTTCATGCAAAAGAACGTATGGACAAATTTCTTTTCATTATTTGGTGCTAATCTTTTGGTTTAGTGACCTCTGTGTTAAAGTAGCATTGAAGCAGGAAGTGGTCCATGCTCTCCAGCAGGCTACTGCACTCCTCCCGGGGACAACCCCTTTCCTCAGAGCTCCTACACTTCAGATTGTCCCTCACACACTGCATTCTAAGGAAGCAGCAAGTCAAGTCCCAGAGCTTCAAGGGTCCTGATTGAATTCACAAGACATAAACCCACCCCAGATGCCAACTTGGGCAATCCCTGATGGCCACCGGCTTATGGAAATGGAGCAACAGAATCCACTTTTTAAGGAGTTTCCTTGACATGGTCTTGATCTCCCACATTCCCAGACTCCACCAGCAAATCACCTTCAGAACCAGGGTAGTCTAAGTGAAAAGATGCCCATGCAGTGTGCAGAAATCCTTCATGTGCCTCTCCCATTCCTGAGAGAAATTCTGAAAACTATCCCCTACAGGAGTATACCCGCCGTGGAACCAGAAGTTTGCAACATTTACTTAAGAAATGTATTCACTAGGTATACTACAGGGTTGACCATACACAACCCTGCCTGTCCCCTCGTGTGGTAAGTAACTTCCCTCTTGATTAGGTTCTACCCATTTCCCCATAACAGCTGGAATAACAAACCCTAAGATGCACGCACTGCCCAGATGTATCAATAACAGGAGCAGGTAAGTTTTGATCAGGTTCACCCTTTCGCTGATGGTCAAAGACCAACTGTTCCACTGGTCCACCTTCAGGGCAGTGATCTTAAGCCTGCTGTCCCAGTTTTTCATGGGTAATCCCCCTGGTCAAACTCTTTGCTGGGAAGTTTGTCAGAGTCTTGGGGCCTGGAAGAGTATCCAGGAGATCAAGCCTGGACCTCTCTCTCCCAGCCAGAGACTCTCACACTTATTCAAATTGATTTTGAATCCAGTAGCCTCTGAGTAGCGGTCAAACTCCGACATCTCCCATTGCATCTCCCCTCGTGAGGACACAAAAAATGGTGACATCAATGGCATACGCTACCACTCTCAGAGGACACCCTTGGTAAACACTAAACTCAATAATCCAGCCAAGTTCCAATGAAACTTCAGACTTTATTTTGTCAAGGTCGTACATCCACAGTAAGGTTTCATTATTCCCCTTCAATACAATGAGTTTCGAATGGTGAAGCCGTTCTTAATCATGGTGGATGTACGATCTTGACGAAATAAAGTCTGAAGTTTCATTGGAACTTGGCTGGATTATTGAAAATTTTTTCACGTTGTTTCAACCTTGACAAACGGGGTGGAGTCCGTGCCATTTCCAAGGTACACGAGGCTGGAGGTGAGCTGGATCATTTACCTTTTTCAAACACTAAACTCAACCTGATAAGAAAGGTTAATCCAACGGCTCACAAGCGGGAAACTCTCTGCCTCTGGATACAAAAGTTTCAGCCGATCAACAAACCCGACTGGCAGGCCATACCTCAGATGGACAGACGAGAGGAACTTAACCCGATGAAAAGCTTTTGCCTGATCCAAAGACATCAAGTACCCCTTTGAGCCCTGCCCTGCTCCACTGTCTCTTGCACACAGAGTACAGCACTAAATGTTCTGCAGCCTGGAACAGAGCAGTGCTGGGACAACCGAAAGGAGCAGGGGTGCAAACTGCAGCAGCCGATTTAACAGCACCTTTGCCAACACATTTCTGTCTGTATTGAGAAGCGCTATTGACTAGATGTCAATATGAGATTGGTCCTTTCCCCTTGACAGGGTGATCAGGGAAGACCTCCTCATTGACTTCGGCAGAGCGGCCGAAGGGATTTCTTGAGGCTGAGCCCTTCAATTGCCAGGCTGACTTCCTCTTCCCTGATCATCTCTGTGAAAACATCAAGAGAGGGGTCTACTCATGGCTCAGTGACAGTCTCAGCCAGGAAAGCCAACATCACATCCCAATCTAGACTTCCTGCCCAGGAGGTGTGAGTAGGAGGATCTGACAACCTCCAGAATCCCCGACCTGGACTTTTCAGGGATCCTGATCCTGTCAACTTTACCACTCACTGACATCTTGCAGTTTCTCTTAGGGTCAGGTGAGCGGTATTTCCCGTAATCTATCTCAAAAGCCAAAGATGCATGTCTATCGTAATGACACCTCTTAAATTCTTGAGGCTCGAAAGCTGGTGTAAGAATTTTCTGCTATAAAGGCCCAGCAATGGTACCTGGCTCTGAAGAAAGTCCTCAAAGGATTGTCTTACCTCTACCTCTTCTAGAAGAAACTAATTAATCTTCCAGTAGCCTTTTCCCATCCTTGGAGTTTTTGTAGCATTCATAGAAATGATCATTAAGAGACACTTCCTGTCCCACTTGAACTGGGGAATATACATGTTGATAAGACGGAGCTCTTGACCCTTCATGAGGACATCCGGGATCAGGCACCTCCCATTTTCTAACTCAATAACTTGTCTGCATTCTACCACTGCGGTACAGCCACTCCACTATATGTCTCGGCTGCAAGAGACCAATATGAAGGCCCATGCCTTCAATCCTTCTTAGCTTCAAACACAGCCACCAAATCTGGAAGCCTGGTCTCCTGAAAAACAAAATGTCATCTTCGCGGCCGAGAAATTCAAAGACACCGGCATTAATTGACATTAATTGACACCGGCATACTGAGTGATTGAGTCAGACGCCATTCTTTTTATCCTTCTTACCTTCACCCCCCTTTTAAGACATATTGTGGTGTACATTTCCTTCACCTCTGATGTTTCAGGGCCTGCTTTCTCATTCTTGTCTCTAGACCAGTGGTTCTCAACCTTTCTAATGCTGTGACCCAGCAATGCAGTTCCTCATGTTTCGAAGACCCGAAACCATGTACAAGAATATAACGACTATAATACTGCCCCTATGTACAAGAATATAACTACTATAATACTGCCCCCTATGTACAAAAATATAAGTACTATAATACTGCTCCCTATCTACAGGAATATAACTACTATAATACTGCCCCCTATGTACAAGAATATAACTACTATAATACAGCCCCCTATGTACAAGAATATAACTACTATAATACTGCCCCCTATGTACAAGGATATAACTACTATAATACTGCCCCCTAGTTCTAGTTCCCCCTCCTTCTTGCCCCCAGTTCTAGCCCTCCCCTGCTAACCCCCAGTTCTAGTCCCCCCATCCTGCCCCCAGTTCTAGCCCTCCTCTGCTGCCCCCAGTTCTAGAAATTCACAGACCCCTGAGGAAGTCGTTTGGATACGACAAAACGCGTGGGGAGCCCGCCACCCCTGACCACCTGTGCCTCTCCTGACTGCTCTTAGGCTCACCGTCGACACCTTTGCTTGGGTACCCTTACTCTCCATCCTCTCGTTACCCCTTTGTCAACATGCTTACCCTGTAGCAATATTATTCCACCTTTTCAAAGGGTCCTGAGGTTGGTAATATTCTCTCGGCATTTACACACCTACCCGGTGATACTGTGTTCCTTGGGCATTTAGCAATATAGCCTTTATTTTATTATTGAATGGTCAGGCAGGCCTTGCATCACTTATTTTGTGTTGGTCAGGAGGTTGTTTACAGTTCACCACACTGGGTGACTGTATGTATTCTTGTACATAGTGTATTTTAATTGATTTTAAATGTCTGTTCTCTGATTGTCTGTCTTGTCAAATAATTTTTTGGAATAAACTTGGATTTATACTTTTGCATCATACATGAGCCTTTTGAATGCATTCTTTCTCTTGTTGTGTTTTCAGTTCTAGAAATCCCCTGCTGCCCCCAGTTCTAGCCCTACACTACTGCCTCCAGTTCTAACCCTCCCCTGGTGCCCCCAGTTCTAGTCCCCCCCTGCTGCCCCCAGTTTTGCCCCCCCCCCTGTCCCCAGTTCTAGTGCTTCCCCTCCTGCCCCAGTTCTAGTTCTCTCCTTCCTGCCCCCAGTTTTGGTCCACCCCCCTTGCTGCTTCAAGTTCTAATTTCTACTCACTGTGAGCAGAGCAGCCCTGTTCCGCAGGAGTCTGTATAGAGGAGAAGCCAGAGGGTCATGTGATGATGACATCCCCACAGGTCGTGATGATGACATCACCACAGGTCCTCCAGCTTCCCCTGTATACAGCAGCTGACAGGTCCTCAAGCAGTGAGTTCTTATTACACACGTTTTATTCCGTTTTTGCAAAAACGTAATAGAATCGCAACCCCTGTGTTTTGATCGTTCGACCCCCGCCAGGGTCGCGACCCACAGGTTGAGAACCACTGCTCTAGATTGTGGGCCAGTTTCACCTCCTGAGAACCCTATTATACTCATCCATACTCTCATAATGGGAGGACCCTGAGGACATGGTGCCTTCCTCTCTCTTCATCCTCCTTACCTCCTCACCCATTACTTCATCCCCTGGGGTCTCAGCAACAGGTGTGGTCTCCAGAAAAGCACCAGAAGTTGTCTCAGCAGCCCAAGACCTTCCCCACTCTCTTTCCTGTTGACGCTTCTCTAGGCGCCTCAGTTGAGCAGGTGTCTTTTTCCTGTCTTTCTTCCCTGGCCGTTCCATTCTTCCGCCCCTGCAAGTTCTCTTTCCAGCAGATTCAGTCTCATTTCCTTCATCCGCTGGGGCTGAGCACGCATTACCGAAAGAAAGAGGACAACAACTATATGGGTGTTCTAAATCAGCCCCGGAGGTTACACCTGTTCTGTACTGGATTCAGCAAGATAGCCGATACCCCCTCACAACGCACATTTGTATATGGTGCAGTTTCCTTTGAAATGTGTGGGGACACCACACCTGTGACAGCTTTGGCTACCGCTGGTAGAAGATCAGGATACAATCCCTCCCCAGGAAGACTGATGAAGGAATGTGGGCATGTTACCTGAACTTCTCAATTTTACCATGAAGGTCTAGACCCTTGAGCAGATATCATGCCTCTTTGCTCTTGGAAGGTAGACAGGCCATGCCTCTCCAGAAGGACAAATATACTTCCTGCCCACTACATTGATTGTTCTTACACCCTAAGGCCTGCAGGAGGTGCCGTTGCAAAAAGACGACCTAAAAAAGCTGAGCAAAAAATTGTTTCCGTTGGATACCCTTAAAATCAGAGTTATAAACTTGCCTGGTATCTAGGAATCTATAGAGTGAGTCCCAGTGTGGCCTAATGTCATGTGTCTGGGTGTCATAATCACAGGTCCTTTAGCCTATTAACATTATCAAACTGTACCTCACGCACTTTTCTGACCACATAAATAAATCACAGAATGCCAGCATGAACTTCTACTCCTCTCTTTACTAGGACTCTATGGGAACCTGCCACTTTATTTGTGAAAACCGTGGTGACAGGTTCCCTTTAACGCAGTGCTGGAGCTGAATTCTTTTCTATGCATGCTGCACATGCACTTTCCTTGCACTTTCCTTAGTTTTTAGATTTGTGACCAGAATAAGCTCCTCCCCATTGTCTTTGAATGGTGCATCTAAAAGCAATTCAAACGCAGCATTACACCACTGTGAATGCAGTTGCCATATGTGTTAATGGCTTTTGAAGGGTTAAGCTGCATTCACTTGCAGCAGTTCTGAAACACAATCCAAAGTCACTATTACATTGTGTGTAGTACACTCACCAGAAATGGAATGTTACCTCAGCATGTGATTGAGGTGAAACCTTGGTTGCATTTCAAAATCCAACCAAAATGCCACATGTGAAGGCAGAGTGGAAAACTACCGTATATACTAGAGTATAAGCCGACCCAAGTATAAGCCGAGGCATCTAATTTTACCACAAAAACCTGTTAAAATTTTTTTTTTACTCGAGTATAAGCCCAGTTTGGGTTTTCAGCACATTTTTTGTGCTGAAAAACTAGGCTTATACTCGAGTATATACGGTAAATAGATTATACCCTGTAGGTACACATTGCTATTATCCCTTTATCTGGCAACCTACAGTCATATGTAAAATAAATCAGCCCCCACCAAAATATGGTCCTGTGTAACAAGATTAACCCCTTACCGACATTTGATGTAATAGTAATGGCAGGAGGTGCGTTCCCACCTTTTGCAGTACTTACGTCATGCTTCCGTATGTTATAGCCGACACCCGCCTCTAACCCCCACAATCAGAGATTTCTCTGATCGCAGGTGTTAACCCCTAACACGCAACGGTCACGCTGAACAGGGCGTGTAAGGGGTATTTAACGCGAATCAGACCCCCCTGAGGCGGAACCCCCACAGTGCTTACTGCAGGGGTCCGCTGCTCCAATTGCAGCCCGGGATCTGCCAGTGCCCCGAGACTGCAAGATATTAAAAAAAAAATGCATATTTGGTATCGGTGCGACCGTAACAATCTGTACAATAACTCAGAAACCAACGTCGTAAAAACAAAACCCGAAAAACTCACCAAAAATGTACATTTTTCATAAAATCCCTTCACAAAAATGTTCCAAAAAGTGATCCAAAAAAGTTATGTGCGCCAAAATGGTACCACTGAAAAGGACAACTCAACACATAAAAATAAGCCCTAAACTAGCTCTGTCCATTAAAAAATTTTAAGTTACGTCTCCGAAAAACAAACGAGATTTCCTCTATATTAGTTTTTTCCCAGTAAAATTGTAAAAATATATGAAAAACTATATACATGAAGTAACACTGTAATCATAGTAATCTATAGAATAAAGATAATATAGTATTTTTAGTGTACAGTGTACGACCCCCAAAAAATACAAAAAGAAAGGAAAACAAAATTGACAATTTTCTTTTCACCCATACATACAAGAGTTAATAAAATCTCATCAATGAGCTAATGACCCACTAAAATGAAGTATTTGTAAAGTGCATCTCATGTCACAAAAATAAGCCCTTGTATGTCCAAATTGCCAAAAAAATAAAGATTGTATAGCCAATAAAAAGTGACAATGCATAATCTCATAAATAAATGCAAAACATACCACCAAAATTTTTTCAATTAACATGAAATACAAAGTGTCACGAGAAAACAATTTCAAAATCACTTGGATATGTTAAAGTGTTCCGAAGTTATAACCACTTATAGTGACAGAGGGCAGATTTGAAAAAATGACCGCTTTTTTAACACCTTACAAAAACATAGCCACTGCCACTTCATTTCACTTGCTGATTTCTCACTGATGAGACCCCCACACATAATGAGAAAGGGGCCTCCAGTCGGGTCCTTTGTTGGACCCCAGTCTGTCCCCGAGATGAATAGAGCAGATGGCCGCGCATGTTCGTTCAGCTCCATTCATCTCTATGGAGCTAACTTGCTGAGCGCAAGTGACTACCACTTGTCAGGGCAATGTTGCTATTTCCACACTTATGACTATCCATAGACCTGAAAATGCAGCTTGGAAGCCTCAAACCTCACCCATGAGGCTCAGCCCACTCACGTACACAACTGTGTTCCTTAACCAAAAATGACTAAAGTGAAAACCATGAGCTATAATCGCACAGGGAATTTCAAACTCCCTGTACTGTTTAGGAGCAGCAGTATTAGTTTCCTCAGGGCACCGATGCTGCCCATCCTACATCAGGAATCAGGGGCCCATTCCAAAGAGAAGGAAAGACATATTTGTTCTGTACTTGTTTGCATCTATCAAATAACATAGACCTTGGACATCACTCCCGCACCCTGGAAAAGTGGGAACAACATGAATATCCAGGAAGGTTGGGAGGTATGGATTAGAGGGGGACGTCAAAGATCATTGCTTCTTTGCACCTAATAAACAGAGATTGGATCAGAAGCAGATATGTTCGTTCTTGGTGTCTTGACTGAACGGAGTCAATGCAGCTTAAAGGGGTATTCTCATGTGGGCATTCACATTTCATTTAATTCATTTGCTATATGTAAACATCTCTTTAATCGGATGTTATTAAAAAAAATGTTCCCGTGTGAAGATAACTTCTCAAAAATGTAGCCATGTAGCCTTAGAAATGAGATAGCTTCCTCGGATATGACCACCCCGCACTCTGGCAGCGATGGCCAGAAATGCACTACTAAGCCCTGCCTGACCACAGGACGGCTGTGGGACATGCAGTAACTCCCAAACATTTCATTTACAAAAGATTTTTGTTTCTTGGTGAAATCACTCCAGCAGAGGTGGTTGTATCCAAGGGCACAACCACCTCTACAACTACATTTATGAGAAATTATCTTCATCCAGGTCAATTTTTTTTTTTTTAAAGTATTTATTTTTGCAAATTTTTTGGAATTTTTTTTTTTAACAAATACAATAAACAAACTAAAGAACAAGATTGTCTGTTACATACTTTCTTCCCCACAATACAGAATCAATGAATAACATTCGTGGTAACGAACAGGATCTTATTGCGTTCCAATATTAACTAAGGGATATATCGCGATAAATGACAGCAGATAATGCAGCCAGACGTCTTGTTACGACAAAAATAACTATTGAGACATAGACAATCAGTCACACACACATACACACATACCATCACGCTTAGTCTCCTTCATCATGGAGAGGAGTATATATCACATGTGTTTATAAGGCTGTATGGGGAGTCACGCACCATCTGGACCAGATGCGGTCAAACTTCTGGGGACACTTCCTGTTGGCATACAGGGACCGGTAGTGGGGAATGACACTGTTAATAAGTAGTATCCATCTTTTTAATGGAGGGGGCTCCTGGTCCTTCCAGGTCATCACAACCACTTTCCGGGCATAGTATAAGACAAACCTAAAGAAAATTTTATCATAGTGGCCATTGATAACTTCATTTATGATGCGGAGGAGACACACAGAGGGAGACAGTAAGCGTGGGAAATCAAAGTGTAAATTTAGGAACTCCAGCACTTCGGACCAGAAGACATGAACCTTAGGGCAGGACCAGACACAATGCAGGAAGGATCCGACTTCAGCCTGACAGCAAAAGCAAAGGTCATTGGGCATTGCTCCCATGCGGAATAATCTAGCAGGGGTGAAATATACTCGATGGAGGAATTTAGATTGGATCAGGAAGTCCCTCGCGCTCACTACAGATGTGAAGTAGGACAGTTCGACCTCCCTCCAGTCATCATCTGACAGGTCAGGGATATCCTGTCTCCAGCGTTCACGGGCTCTATCAAACGTATTCTGACACCCTCAATCCGTCCCTGTGAACGAGTTGTCAGACAGCTAAACTCTTTTCCTATCAATTCATTGAGCTGGACGCAGGGGGTCCTTTTCAACTTTTATTAATAGGATCAGTGTAAAACTACAAGAAAATAACAGCATTCAGTACAAGGTACATAGCATATCTCAGTACATCACATTCTGTAAGGTACATGAATTATATAATAACTCACCGACTGTTCTATGATGAGGAAAACAACAGATTAACTGTCCAAGAGAGAGACAGTGTGTGCAGCATCTATGGAGCAAGATGGCTGCTGCAGAGGCATGGGGCCAGGCTAGAGAAAGGCATGATGGGAAACTAAGGAAGCCTAAGTAGGAAAAGTTTAGTCTGCAGGTAAACATGGGGCAGAATAAATGAGGCTGCAATACAACAACTTATCAACAGGTGGAGCAGCTGGCAAAATTAACTAGATATGTGCCTGAGAAGGCATGACACTCCCCGTCTGGTTTCCAGGGGATACCACATTTCAACTACAGAGTAACAGAACAAGTTCAGAAACTGGTCTAAGAAACAGTTTTCCATTTTGCTTGGGAATCTTGATCTCCACCTTCCGGACTTTTCCATCTTGACTTGGGAAGACTTTAGTCACCAATCCTAAAGGCCACTCATTCCGCTTGGACTGGGCATCTTTTACTAGGACAATGTTTCCAGGCTCCATGTTGGGCCTACTATCTTGCCATTTGTTTCTTGCCTGTAACGTGGAAAGGTACTGTTTTCTCCACTTGGTCCAGAAAAGGTCTGCTAATGTTTGAACTCTCTTCCACTGTGATTTGTACAAGTCCTTAGTAGTGAACTCTTTGGGTATAGTTACGGTTGCATTAAATTTTTGGGTGAGGAGAGCTGCAGGAGTAAGCAGAGCTGGGTCTTCAGGATCGTTGGATAAGGGAACCAGCGGTCTAGCATTTATAATAGCTACTACCTCGGCCATGAAAGTAGTGAGCGTCTCGTGAGTGAGCTTCAAAGGGCCTAGTTGGAGAAAGATGGAGTCAAGTATTCTTCGAGCAATGCCAATCATGCGCTCCCAAACACCTCCCATGTGAGATGAGTGAGGTGGGTTGAAGGTCCAAGTGCAGCTTTGTTCGGAAAGGTATCTTTCAACTTGGTTCACATCCAGATTTGAAGGAATCTTTAGTTCACTACAAGCTCCAATAAAGTTAGATCCTCTGTCAGATCGGATATGCCTTACATTTCCTCTGAGAAAAATGAAGCGTCTGAGGGCATTGATAAAGCTAGACGTGTCCATTGCCTCAATTACTTCTATATGTACAGCTCTAACACTCAAACATGTAAATAAGACAGCCCAGCGCTTGCTGTTTGCTTGTCCTCCTCTAGTCTGTCGTGTGATAACTGACCAGGGGCCAAACACATCGAGACCCACATTTGTAAAGGGGGGTTCAGTACTCAAACGGTCCGCTGGAAGGTCGGCCATTTTTTGGAATTGGCATGCACCACGGAGTTTTCGGCAAATGATACATCTGAAAATTACTCTACTTATAAGTCTCTTGGCTCCTATTACCCAGAATCCAGCCTCTCGTAAAGCTCCTTCAGTTATCAAGCGTCCTTGATGCTTCACCAGTGCATGATAATACTCGACCAGCAGAGAAGCAACATGACCATGAGGGATTATGATAGGGGTACACTCATTAACTTCGAGCGTTGCATTTGAAATGCGTCCACCAACTCTCAATAGTCCATCAGCATCTACAAATGGGTCAAGTTTCTTAAGAGGGCTATCTTTAGGGACGCCCATGTGGTTTCTGAGGGACTCTATAGTCTGGGTATAAGCCTCATACTGGACACAATGGATAATAACCTGTTTTGCCTGCAGGAACTCGTCTGCCGAGTAAGCTTTATGGCAGTAGTGCCAGCCTTTGCATAGAACAGATGTTGGCTTTGTGGCTTTAAAGGATCTGACAATGTGAATCAGGCAAGCTAAGGCTCTGTAAGCGGACCTCCAGGTGGAGAATTTGTGGAAGCGGCTAGAACCAAGGTGCCTTTTAGTGACCGTTGTATTAAGTGTGGAAACTTGAGGTCGAATTTCCACATCTAATTCAGGCTCAAACAGTTCGTGCATGCATTTTTGAAGAGTGGTGGGTGCTGGTTGACACAGGAATGCAGGCCCAGAAAGCCAGGTAGTGTTTTTAAGGCATGAAGCTGGTACAGCTCTGGTAGCATGGTCAGCAGGATTGTGGTTAGTTGGTACATAACCCCACTGAGAAGGCTGAGAAGACCTCCTAATTCTACGTACTCGGTTGTTCACGTAGACATAGAATCTCCTAGTCTCATTATGAATGTAGCCTAACACTACTTTGCTATCGGTGAAAAATTCTGCGTCCTCAAGCTGTAGGTCAAGTTCTGATGTGATGAGCTCTGCCAGTTCAATAGCAAGAACAGCAGCACAGAGTTCTAGTCTGGGTACGGTAGGTTCAGGACATGGTGCTAGCTTGGCTTTTCCCATGATGAACCCTATGTGGACTTGGCCTGAGATGTCTACAGTCTTTAAATAGGCAACGGCGGCTATGGCTTTGACTGAGGCATCACAAAACAGGCACAGCCTCCTGGAGAGGACTTCTTCAGAAGATATGTTCGTGTATGGCCTATGTATGTGAAGATCAGACAATGAATTTAGAGATTCCCTCCAGGTTACCCACGAAACCTCTTTCTCTGGAGAAAGAGGGGTGTCCCAATCAGCTGAATCCACAGTTAATTCACGCAGCAAGGTCTTACCTTGGATGATCACAGGTGCGGCAAATCCAAGGGGATCATACAGGCTGTTTATTGTGGATAGGACGCCTCGTCGAGTGAACGGTTTTCGCTCTAGGTTGACCTGAAATGTGAAGCTATCAGACTTGAGGTCCCAGTTGAGTCCTAGACTACGTTGTATGGGAAGAGAGTCTATAGCTAAGTCCAGGTCCTTTAAGTCGTTGGCATAGTCCTTTGTGGGAAAGGCCTCTATCACTGTTTTGCTATTAGAAGCAATCTTATGTAGCCTGAGGTTAGAATGAGCAAGAGCACTCTGAGTTCTTTTGAGTAGGCTTATTGCAGCCTCTGATGATGGAAGAGACTTCAAACCATCGTCCACGTAGAAGTCTCTTTCGATGAACTGGCGGACGTCTTCGTCAAAGTCGGTCTCGTTTCCCGTTGCAGACCTCTTAAGCCCATAGATTGCTACAGCAGGGGATGGGCTGTTGCCAAAAACATGCACCTTCATACGGTATTCTACTATGTCCTTGGTAGGTTCGTTATCTTTGAACCAGAAGAACCGCAGGAAGTCTCTATGTTCTTCATTGACAAGGAAGCAGTGGAACATTTGCTGTATATCTGCAGTGATGGCAACTGGTTCTTTACGGAATCTGATGAGGACACCAATGAGAGTGTTGTTAAGGTCTGGCCCTGTTAAAAGAACATCATTCAGAGAGAGTCCCTGGTATCTTGCGCTGGAGTCGAACACCACGCGTATCTGGTTTGGTTTCTTGGGGTGGTAGACGCCAAATATTGGGAGATACCAGCATTCTTTGCTCTCTTCCAGAGGTGGGGCCACTTCTGCATGGCCATTTTCGAATACTTTGCACATGAAAGCAAGGAAGTGCTTTTCCATCTCTGGCTTTCTTAGGAAGTTACGTTTTAGCAAGGTAAGGCGTTTTAGAGCTTGCTCTCTGTTGTTAGGAAGACGGGGTCTCTGAGGCTTAAATGGTAGCGGGGCCACCCAGCTATTGGTTTCATCTTTATGAAATCCTTGGTCCATTATCTTCAAGAAGGTCTCGTCTTCTATGGAATGGGCTACCTTATGGTCGTCTTTGGTCTTTTGGAAAACAGTACACCCTAGATGATCTTCATCTCCGTCACACAGGTAATCAGTGGCGTAGCTGCCCTCTCCAGTGTTCAGGTATGCTGGGCTGGTGAGCTTCTCTTTCACAAGAAGTTTGTTGGGACAGGGTAGAAAAAAGGATGGACGCCCGCTCTCTAATGTGCTTGTGTAAAGAGCGTTTACGTTGTTTGGTTTGTGAGCGTTTCCTAAGCAAACGTCCCCTATGATGACCCATCCTAGGTCAAGTTTCTGAGCGTAGGGTGAGTTATGAGGACCATTTATCTGCTTCCTCACTTTGTGGACTGTGATAATGTCTCTGCCCAGCAAGAGGACCAACTTGGCTTGAGGATCGAGTGTGGGGATGAGATGCGCTATGCTTCTCAAATGTGCATGATGTAGAGCAGCTTCTGGTGTGGGGATCTCTTCCCTATTGCTCGGGATTGAATTACACTCTATTAGTGTAGGAAGGGACAAGGATGTCTGACCATCTAGCGATTCAATCTGGTATCCTGTGGCTCTTCTTCCAGTTTCTTCGCTTACTCCTGTACATGTTTTGAGAGAGTAGGATGAACGAAGTCCTTTGATCTGAAAAATGTCAAAGAAGGCTGTGCTCGCAAGTGACCTGTTGCTCTGGTCATCCAGGATGGCGTACAGTTTAACTGCTCTTTCTCTGTGACCTATAGGGTAAACTGTAACAGGACAGATCTTTGAGCAAGAATTGTTACCTAGACCTTCTCCGCAAACTTGAGTGCACAGAGGTGACACATCAGGGGGTGCACTGTCTATCCTTTCCCCGCCGTGCTCTGAAGTACTGTCTGAGGGTGAAGGAATCTGTGGTGCTGGCCCTGGGTGTAGAGCCGTATTGTGTTCTTGGCTGTTGCATTCAGAGCAAGAAATACTGGCGTCGCAATCTCTTGCTAAGTGAGATGTAGATGCACAACACCTGTAGCATATGCCATTCTCCTTGAGGAACATTCTGCGGTCCTTAAGAGATTTGTTCCTAAAACCTCTACACTGCTCCAGTGAGTGGGGCTTTTTATGCAAGGAGCACTCAGTGCTTGGGTCTTTTGTTAATGTCCCACTGGTTTTTGAGGAATCGTCAGGAAATACATTTGTTTTGTGTACGGTGATAGGGGTGCGTCTGGGGTTACGAATTAAAGCAGGCTTACCTGTACCTGGGTTGACAAGGTCTACGGTGGAAAGGTCAAAACTAGGATCGTTCCTGATCTTCGCCTGCTGACGTACGAAATCTACAAAAAAGAAGAATGGTGGGAACTGCACGTTGTGTCTTTCTTTGTACTCTGAGCCCCGGTTCATCCATTTCTCCTGTAAGCTGTAAGGTAGCTTCTGCACTATGAATTTGATGCCTCTAGCTGCATCTAAGGACGTGAGGCCTAGCAGGTCTCCTTCAGACTTGGCAACCTGTAGTTCTGTCAAGAGGTCACTCAATTCTCTTAGCTTGTGAAAGCTTTTGTTTGAGATTTTAGGAAAGTCCTGTAACCTTTTAAAGAGGGATTCTTCTATCATCTCTGAGGAGCCGTAGCACTCATTGAGCCTCTCCCATAACATGTCCAAGCCTCTGCTCGGGTAGTTGATGTTAATATCTCTGATGCGTTTTGCGTGCTCTGTCGACTCGTCTCCTAGTCACTTCACCAACAGGTCCATCTCTTCACTTGCAGAGAGGTCAAGGCCTGCTGTGGCATTCCTGAAAGAAGCTCTCCATGCTCTGTAACTTTCAGGCCGGTCATTAAATTTTGAGAGACCTTTGGTGAGCAGCTCACGGCGTGCAAAGAACTTGAGGAAAGGTGGTAGCTCTTCGTCTCTGAGAGGGTGATCTGGATGAGCGTTGCTGTGGTGAGGATTAGTTGGGTAATTGTCATAGAATGCATTGCTGTCAAAGTAGTCTTTGTCAGCACCTTCTTTCTTGAAAGCAGTCACTGAGTGGTAGGGACCCATAGGTCTGGATGCAGGTTGCATGCAGGGTGATTGGTAGACAGAATTACTTTCATGCTTAGGGTGATGTGTGAGGGTTGTTGACTGAATGACAGGATGTTGTCTTAGATCATCAGCAGAGTTTGATCTCACTCTTTGAAGTGGATGTAGGTACTGGTCTTGCTGTAGCACATATTCTGAAGTGCGCTGAGAGACATCCTGATGACCAAGTTCAGGTTCAAGTTTTATGCTGGCTCCTTCACAAGTGCCGCATACTGCTGCTTCTAAAGCCTGCGCCTCGGCTTCTGCTGCTGCTGCTTCCATGTCCACAGCAAGTTTTGCAAGGTTGGCTTCTAGGTTTGCCTTTTCCTTCTTTAATTTCAATTCCTTTTCAGCAAAGGCAGCTCTCACTTTGGCGGCTTCTGCCTTTGCCCTGGCGGTTGCCGCTGCAAGGCTGCTCTTAGAGGTCCTTGAAGCTGCTGAGCTGACATGGGACCGTGCAGCAGATCCTCTGTCTGACATTGTGGCTGTAAGCTGCTTGACTGCTTGCTGATAGAAGACAGGATCTGTGCTTCAACCCCGTTATATAGTAGTCGTTTTACTATTCTGACACCCTCAATCCGTCCCTGTGAACGAGTTGTCAGACAGCTAAACTCTTTTCCTATCAATTCATTGAGCTGGACGCAGGGGGTCCTTTTCAACTTTTATTAATAGGATCAGTGTAAAACTACAAGAAAATAACAGCATTCAGTACAAGGTACATAGCATATCTCAGTACATCACATTCTGTAAGGTACATGAATTATATAATAACTCACCGACTGTTCTATGATGAGGAAAACAACAGATTAACTGTCCAAGAGAGAGACAGTGGGGCAGATTTACTTACCCGGTCCGTTCGCGATCCAGCGGCGCGTTCTCTGCACTGGATTCGGGGCCGGCCGGGATTCATCAAAGCAGTTCCTCCGCCGTCCACCAGGTGGCGCTGCTGCGCTGAAGTCCGCTGGAATGCCTCGAAATACACCGGCCTATCCAGGATGAAGGTGAGTGAAATTTTCGCGACACAATTTTTTTTTTAAATGCGGCGGTTTTTCCGAATACGTCGAGTTTTCGTTCGGCCACGCCCCCCGATTTCTGTCGCGCGCATGCCAGCTCCGATGCGCCACAATTCGATCGCGTGCGCCAAAAACCCGGGGCAATTCAGGTACAATCGGCGCAAATCGGAAATATTCGGGTAACACGTCGAGAAAACGCGAATCTGGCCCTTAGTAAATGACCCCCAGTGTGTGCAGCATCTATGGAGCAAGATGGCTGCTGCAGAGGCATGGGGCCAGGCTAGAGAAAGGCATGATGGGAAACTAAGGAAGCCTAAGTAGGAAAAGTTTAGTCTGCAGGTAAACATGAGGCAGAATAAATGAGGCTGCAATACAACAACTTATCAACAGGTGGAGCAGCTGGCAAAATTAACTAGATATGTGCCTGAGAAGGCATGACAAAACGGTCTGGACTTTTGCTCTTGTAGGAGAGCATAGCACTGAGTGAGTGGCTTAGGGAGATCCGGGGAACTCATCAGAGTCTCTAGTTTGGAGAATTTCACTGTCAGGCTGAAGGAGCCGAATTGGGCTTTGAATGCGTGTCGCAGTTGCGTGTAATGGAAGCTGGCCGTATTGGGTACAGTATGTCTCTCCCTTATCTCGTTAAAGCTGAGTAATTCTGCATCCGGGGATAAGAGCTGGCCTACAAATTTCACCCCCGCTGCCCCCCACATTGTCCAGCCTGGGAGGGAGAGGAAGTGAGAAAGCCACGGATTGAGCCACAATGGAGTCCTAGGCGAGAGAGGGGGAGAGCTGCTCGGTTCTACCAGGGATTGTGCCCTACGCCAGCACACCGCTACCGTACGTAGGGGAAGTGGGGTATCAGATGGGGACTTATACCTGTACAGCAGGTTTGTAAGGGCCTCGTAGGAACCTACCAGGGCACCAGCCAGTGCAGTAGCTGCATTACCCATGTCTATATCTATCCACCACTGGGCGTATACTAGCTGGGAAGCCAGGTAATAAAGTTACAGATCCGGGGCAGCCAGTCCACCCCTAGCCTTGGGAGCCTGAAGCAGCGCTAAACTGAAGCGCGGGGCACTACTCTGCCAGTAGAAGGACCTGAGAATGCCGTCTAAGCGTTTAAACAAGCTCTTAGGAAGCAGTATAGGACAGGCATGGAAGAGGTATAGAAATTTGGGGAGGAAGATCATTTTGAATATGTTAATACGCCCGTATAGGGACAAGGGGAGAGTGGACCAGGCTTTTAAGCGCGATTCCGTTGCAGCTATCAGGGGTGTGATGTTTAACTCCGTATATGCCTGGACCTTGCGTGATACCTGGATTCCCAAATATTTAAAGGTGGACACCACCTGGACTGGGACGGGGAGGGAGTGTACCCCCATCTCTGATAAGGGAAAGAGGGCCGATTTGTCCCAGTTAACCCGGAGACCTGAGAACCCCCCATAACGTTCTATCAGGGACAGAAGGGATTCCAGAGAGGGGCCCACATCCCCAAGGTATACAAGTGTATCATCAGCATAGAGAGATACCTTTTCAATAATAGAACCTCTAGTAATGCCCTTAATGCTATCGGAGTGACGGATCGCCACAGCAAGGGGTTCAATGGCGAGTGCAAAGAGAAGGGGAGATAGTGGGCAGCCCTGCCTAGTGCCCCTGGCCATAGGGAGAGTAGGTGAGATATTAAGATTGGTCCTTACCCTAGCCTTAGGGTCGTTATACAGTAACCTAACAAGTGCTGTGAAGCGAGGGCCAATACCCAGCCTGGGCAAGAGGGTCCACAAATAGGGCCACTCCACAGAATCAAATGCCTTACAATTGTCTAAGGACAATATAAACCCAGGGTCTGAAGACTTCTCTGCCTCTGCAATGTTCAGGTGTAGTCTTTGTATATTTATGTCAGTTCCCCTCCCAGGCATAAAGCCTGTCTGATCCGGGTGAACCAAGGATAATATTACTTTATTAAGCCTTGTTGCCAGAATTTTTGCTAGTATTTTAACATCTGAGTTTAGGAGGGAAATTGGACGGTACGAGTCAGGAAGCAGAGGGTCCTTACCAGGCTTAGGAAGAACTACAATAAGGGCCTCTCGCATGGAGTCGGGAAGGGAACCGCTATCAAGCGCATCGGAGTATAGGCTAAGGAGAAGGGGGACTAGAGTCTCACAGTTATCCCTATACCACTCACCTCCCAGCCCATCAAGTCCAGGTGTCTTACCGGGGGGCAACGATTGGATGGCCAGTTCCACCTCCTCCGCCGAGAGCGGGGCATCAAGCTCCGATGACTGTGCCGGTGTGAGCCTCCAAAGTGGAAGACTGTCAAGGAATCTGGAAATCTCGACAGAAGAGGCGGACAATCTGGAGCTGTAAAGAGAAGAGTAGAATTCGTGAAAAACCATGTTTATGGCCCGGGGTTCTGTGATCAAGGCTCCGCTGCTGTCAAGGATAGAGGGAACGGAAGCACAAGGACGTTCAGCCCGCGAGAGATATGCAAGCAGCTTCCCATTTTTATCTCCGAATTCAAAAATGGACGCTTCCCTGGCCAGCAGGCGCTTGCTGGTGCGCTCCTTCACTACAGCTAGATGGTTCCTCTGCGCCTGAGCCCAAGTTTTTTTATTCCCGGGAGTAGGTTTCTCTAGGTAATCCTTTTCTGCGGTCATCAGTGCAGCCGTCAGCCTCTCCTCCTGCGCACTTAATGACTTCCTATGGCCAACTACCCCCGACATGAATGCCCCCCGCACCGAGGACTTGTACGAGTCCCAGACTAGAAGAGGATCAGGATGGGTTGAGTGTACATCCCAGAACTCGCTGTGTGCTGCCCTAACAGTACTCTGGACCGCTGGGGATAGGAGCCAGGCCGGGTGCAGGCGCCATAAGCGGGAGTCGCTGGGGGGGCCTATAAGGAGACTGATGAGCAGGGCAGAGTGGTCTGACGCACTGCGCGGGCAATAGGATACTTGATCAACGTGCTGCAGCATATCAGGGGAGACAAAGGCCAGGTCAATCCTAGAGAAGCTCTTATGAACAGAGGAATAGAATGAATATTCTCTCTCTTGAGGGTGTTTACTACGCCAGACATCGGCGAGGTCTAGAGAAGTGAGCCACTCATTCAGACGGACCGAGCCTGTGTCTAGGCCGCTTGTGCGATCCAGGGAGGGATTAGGGACTGCATTGAAGTCACCAATGCAGAGGATCGGACTCGGAGGCATAGAAGCAAGTTTACTGGAGATTAAGTGCAGCACAGCTGGGTCAAAGGGAGGTGGGACATAGACCGACACTATAGTGAAAGTAAAGCCCCACAGGGCACAATGTAAGACTACGTACCGGCCAAAGTGATCCGGCGCAACCTGTATGACCTCTATAGGAAGCACTTTGGATATGAGTACGGATACTCCTCTGGCGTAAACAGAGTAGGAGGAATGATAACCTCTAGCCACCCAGGCTCGCTTCAGAGAGAGGACCTTCTGACCCGTAAGGTGTGTCTCTTGGATACATACAATATGGGGGGCCTGACGCTTAATGACATCTAACATCAGAGCCCTCTTGAATTTGGAGTTGAGTCCCCTCACATTCCAACTCATTACCTTAATTGAAGACATATTAGCGGAAGGGAAATGGGTGCGGGGAAGGAGACGTGAGCAACCAAGCATTCATCCTTTCATACCACAGAGACATAGACAGACAGACAACAGTGAGCATAACAAATATAACAGAACTAAACTAACAATCCCAAGAATATAAACCCCCTGTCTAACACCCTAACAGCAGTAGTGTAGACCTATACCCACTAACAGGGGCGGACTGGCCATAAGACCCACCGGGAGAAATCCCGGTGGGCCGATTCACTTGGGCCGGTCCGGGGCCGGTTTGGGACTGGTGGGGCCGATGTAAAAATAAAAAACATGAAACTTACCTTTCCGGCGCTTTCCCCGCTGCTCCGCTACATGATCCAGCCCGGCCGCGGTGACAGCTCCGTACGGGCCAGCGCCGCAGGCTATGACGTCATCGGATCTGTCACCGCGGCCGGACTGGATCATGTAGCGGAGCAGCAGGGAAAGCGCCGGAAAGGTAAGTTTCATGTTTTTTATTTGCATGTACTGGGGTGGGGTGTTGCTGTATACAGGGGGGCTTCTGTATACCATAGGGGGCTGCTGTATACAAGTGGGGGCTGCTGTATACCAGAGTGGGCTGCTGTATACACGGGGGCTGCTGTATACCAGAGGGGGCTGCTGTATATAAATGGGGGCTGCTGTATACCAGAGGGGGCTGCTGTATACACAGGGGCTGCTGTATACCAGAGGGGACTGCTGTATACCAGAGGGGGCTGCTGTATACCAGTGGGGGCTGCTGTATACCAGAGGGGGCTACTGTATATAAATGGGGGCTGCTGTATACAAGTGGGGGCTGCTGTATACCAGAGGGGGCTGCTGTATACCAGAGGGGGCTGCTGTATACTAGTGGGGGCTGCTGTATACCAGAGGGGGCTGCTGTATACACGTGGGCTTCTGTATACCAGAGGGGACTGCTGTATACCAGAGGGGACCGCTGTATACCAGAGGGGGCCGCTGTATACAAGTGGGGGCTGCTGTATACAAGTGGGGGCTGCTGTATACCAGAGGGGCTGCTGTATACCAGAGGGGGCTGCTGTATACAAGTGGGGGCTGCTGTATACAAGTGGGGGCTGCTGTATACCAGAGGGGGCTGCTGTATACACGTGGGCTTCTGTATACCAGAGGGGACTGCTGTATACCAGAGGGGACTGCTGTATACCAGAGGGGGCTGCTGTATACCAGAGGGGACTGCTGTATACACGTGGGCTTCTGTATACCAGAGGGGACTGCTGTATACCAGAGGGGGCTGCTGTATACCAGAGGGGACAGCTGTATATCAGAGGGGAGAGCTGTATACCAGAGGGGGCTGCTGTATACCAGAGGGGGCTGCTGTATACCAGAGGGGGCTGCTGTATACCAGAGGGGACTGCTGTATACCAGAGGGGACTGCTGTATACCAGAGGGGGCTGCTGTATACACGTGGGCTTCTGTATACCAGAGGGGACTGCTGTATACCAGAGGGGGCTGCTGTATACCAGAGGGGGCTGCTGTATACCAGAGGGGACTGCTGTATACAAGAGGGGACAGCTGTATGCCAGAGGGGGCTGCTGTATACCAGAGGGGGCTGCTGTATACCAGAGGGGGCTGCTGTATACAGGGGGGGGGGGCTGTATACAGGGGTGACTGGCTGACTGTGTAAAGGGGGGGGCTGGCTGGCTATATACTGGGGGGGGGTAATATATTCGCTATGGTGGAGTAGTTCTACATTCCGAATGTGGAGGGCTTTATGCCGAGCCCCTAATCTCAGCAATATGAAGATAAGGTATTTACTTATATACTGGGGGGGGGGTTTGGCAGGCTATATACTGGGGGCTAGCTGGCTATATACTGGGGGGTTGCTGGCTGGCTATTTACTGGGGAAGGCTGTTTGGCTGTACACTGGTGGACTGACTGTCTGGCTGTATACTGGGGGGGACTGAATGGCTATATACTGGGGGGGCTGGCTGGCTATATACTGGGGGGCTAGCTGGCTATATACTGGGGGGTTGCTGGCTGGCTATATACTGGGGAAGGCTGTTTGGCTGTACACTGGCGGATTGACTGTCTGGCTGTATACTCGGGGGACTGGATGGCTATATACTGGGAGGGCTGGCTGGCTAGGGTTAGTATTATAGTAGTTATATTCTTGTACATAGGGGGCAGTATTATAGTAGTAATATTCTTGTACATAGGGGGCAGTATTATAGTAGTTATATTCTTGTACATAGGGGGCAGTATTATAGTAGTAATATTCTTGTACATAGGGGGCAGTATTATAGTAGTTATATTCTTGTACATAGTGGCAGTATTATAGTAGTTATATTCCTGTACATAGGGGGCAGTATTATAGTAGTTATATTCCTGTACATAGGGGGCAGTATTATAGTAGTTATATTCTTGTACATAGGGGGCAGTATTATAGTAGTTATATTCCTGTACATAGGGGGCAGTATTATAGTAGTTATATTCCTGTACATAGGGGGGCAGTGTTATAGTAGTTATATTCTTGTACATATGGGGCAGTATTATAGTAGTTATATTCCTGTACATAGGGGCAGTATTATAGAAGTTATATTCTTGTACATAAAATGTAGTATTACAATATATTTTACTTAAGGGCAGTATTAGTTGTGTGCTCTTATAAAAGAAGCGTTATTCTTGTATAAGGGAGGTAGTATGAGTGTCTTTCTCTGCGCTGTTTAGTAACTCCACCCACATCACCAGGCCACGCCTACTTGTTTTGACCCCACCCACAGAATGGGGCCACATTTACATTTTTTTCCAGGGCCACTTTAAATTCCCAGTCCGCCCCTGCCCACTAACAATCAAAGAGTAGAACAGTGGTCCCTAACTCAAGACAAACCTACACCATTTGTCCCGGGACCCCCAACCCTCAGAGTATATATAAACAGGAGGTATTTAGGCAGCCATGTTTAAAGAGAGCAAAGGAGGGGATAGGGGAAGAGTAATATGTATAGGGGAACGGTAAGAGGATAGGGGAGGGGGGGGGGAGTAGGCACAAAGAAGGGGAAGGGGAGGGGAAAGAGAAATAAGTGCCATGTGTGGCGCACAGGCCAAATTGACCAAGAGAGATAGCACATCAGTTATGGGGTACAATATACGAGGCGTGCGCCCCAATGTAAAGCAATATTATAAAATTAGAGCAGTGATTTAGGACCCCTAAGCATCAATTCAGGACTAAGTCCAGCATTGTCATAGCTCATCAGGTAAAAGGATATGTGAGTCCAGTCACTCAGGAGGTGCGGGCCTTCCAGCGGGAGCCCGAGGGGCTGCATCAGCCCAGTGAAGTGCTTCGGTTGGGCAGGTGAAGAATCGAGTCTTCTGACCGTCCACAATTTGGAGCTTGGAAGGGTAGATCATGGAGTATTTATACCCCTTGTCACGGGATGCACGGACCTCGGTGAATTGTGTGCGTTGTTTCCTGACCGATGCGGAGAAATCAGGGTAGAAGGACACTCTGCTGTTAGCATAGAGAATTTCTCCCTTGGTACGGACAGCCCTGAGGATAGAGTCCCTGTCCCTAAAGTGCAGCAGCCGGGCCAGGAAGGGTCTTGGATTGCCCCCTGGAGGGCCAGGGTGGGATGGCACACGATGGGCCCTTTCCACTGTAAAGAACGGGGAGAAGGTATCTGCAGGAAGCATATTTTTAAGCCAATTTTCAAAAAAGGATACAGGGTCAGACCCTTCCACTTTTTCGGGGAGGCCGACCACTCTGACGTTGTTCCGTCGCAGGCGGTTTTCGAGGTCGTCAGCTCTGTCGATGGATGCAGACATTTGGCGCTGAAGCTCTCTGATCTGTGTCGGCATAGGCCTCTGGACATCCTCCACCTCAGATATTCTGCGTTCAGTTTCAGTAATTCGCTCTTTAGCTTTGTGGACATCGTGTCTTAAAAGAACAAAGTCCTGTCGCAGCTCATCCACCTTGGTGACAAGTTTGGATTGGCATCCGTTAATGGCCGCCAGCACCTCTGCAAATTTGCGGTCCAGCTCAGTGGCCGCGTCAGACGGATCAACACCCTCTTCATAGCTTACAAGCTGTGGCGGACTCTGGGAGCCTTCAAAGAGGGAGGGAGAGGAGTTCGGGGACCCCTGAGGAGAGCTAGGCTGTGTGCGGGAGAATCTCCCCAACTTTTTGGCAGCGTTCGACTGTATCTGTGCAAGAACGGCTTGGGATGTGGAGCAATCCTGCGCGTCCAGGGGTTCCAGGGACTGGAATGGAGGATCGTCATGGACGGATTCATCATCCGATGGAGGCGCAGACACCCCGGTCGCTGCTTTGAGCAATTTAGCCGTCTTCCTCCAGTTACCCATGGCGTCTGGGCAGAGAGGGCCAGTGATAAACAATCGAGGAGCCTAGCGTCCAGTAATTAGCAGAAATAGAGTCAGGGCCCACGTGAGAAATTGCAGCGGCACTGCAAGGGTTAATATAAAACAGAACCCGGGGCAGGGGATCACTGGGAGTATGGAGGACTAGGTGCCAGCTGGGCTGTATAGCTTGGGGTCCCCAGGTGAGAGGTGGGCAGCAGCAGGGGAATTACTTCCCTACCTTACTCCTGGCTGCAGTCCGGCAAGGGAGAGGTTAACCCTGCGCGCCTAGGCCTCAGGCAGCGCAGGGGAGTCCAGCAAGATGGCGCCCCCGGCAGGATACAGGGCTGGCTGGAGCGCTGCCGCGATCCTCAGAGTGGGTCAGCGGCACAGTGGGTCGGCGGCTCAGTATGTCCAGAGGCGGGGGGGGGGGTTTCCCTCACCGCACCGCTATGTAGCCGCTATGCCGGGCGGCTATGGTCCCACCGCCGCGCGGGGCACGTGAGAGGCTGGAGGAGCTGGAGTGCGGGGGGACCGCACGGAGCCAGAGACCTCCGCGATACCGCCACCGGAGTGCGAGGGCAGGTACCCGCGGCACCGGGGAACAGGCTGGAGGGGGTACAGGTGGAGGATGGCTGCCTAGGAAGGGTGATAGGGTGCCGGGTCCCGGGAGCTCCGCGGCGCACGTCCTCCTAGCTCGGCATCAGGCCACGCCCCCCCCCAGGTCAATTTTTTTAATGACATCTTATTGAAGAAATGTTTATATATGGCAGATGTAATGTACATGTCCAGACGAGAATACCCCTTTAAAGAAGACCTGTCACCAGACTAACAATGCCTGCTGTTAAAGGATTAGAAGTCCTCCCCATATAACCTAAAATTAGCTGCCAGTGAGATACTGCACCTTAATTACAGCAATTGCACTTGAAAATTATTTTTTCTGACTAGTATCTTCTGGAAGTATCTCTCCTGGGCTGTCAGTCAACCATGCCCCTTTATTTTGAATGACAGCTCTGTCATGTGACAAGAGAGACATCATCTCAGGTCCTTTAACTTCCTAACATTAGCAAACTGTTCCCGTACTGTACTGTATGTATCTGATGCCACAAAATCTCAGCAGCCTCATTGGAGGATGGAGAGGAGTAGAAAACCATGGAGACTGCTGTGATTTCATGTCATCAGATACAGACATGTGGTACATTTTGCAAATGTAAAGGGTACAGGAGCTTTGATGACATCACCCTGGTCTGATGACATTAAAAGTAAGGGAACATAAGGCATGGGGAGGAGTAGATGGGAGGGGCCAGCTGAGCAAGACATCCTAGGTAAAATAAGATAAAGTTGATTTATGGGGATGTGAAAGAAACAATTTTTAGCTAAAAGAAGGGTGTCAGTTAATAGGGTTCTATAGGAACATGCCACTAGCTGTATATAAGAAAATGTGGTGACAGGTTCCCTTTATCTGTATGGTAGCTGATCTGCATTACCCTGGTCTGACCACTGCACAGAGAAAAGAGCTGTAAGCTTCCTGTTCAATCAGCTGCTGTGACCTGCTTATCTGTAGCTAATGGTTCTAGATATTGAACCTCCACCAACCTGGCATGTTTATGATGTGTTTTAAAAAAAAATATCAAAATAAACTATTAAACAGGGTTATACCAATTTTTATTATAATCCCATATCCTCAAGATGGTCCTCAAATGACTTATTATGTTTTACAATTTTTCTTTGCTATTTAATGAGACTTAAATATAGTATAAACATTTAACCCACAACATATTTTGTAACGGCAAGGTTCAGGATCTTGCTGCTTCCTTGCAAATTTTGGGAGATTGCTGCATCAATAAAAAGTTCCCAAGCTGGGAAACCACAATGAAGGTATTCATATAGTAAAATAAACTTCTTGCCTCTCATTTTGTTTTTATAGACCAATGTCAATACATAGTGGACATAACATTTAGACATTGAAACCATTAATATTGCTAATTCTAACATGCACAAACTGAAAGAAATCTCATGGTGTGAATTCCAAGTTGATATTTAGCAGTCTGTGTACCACCCTCCTTTAGACTGAGATATGACTTGTCATTGGTCAGGTCACATCCCACTTGCACTGCACTCTATCTAACCTGCTGCCATTCCCCAAAACAGGAGCCAAGGTAAGTTTCATTCTTGCTGTCTCCTTATATGAATTGTTTTTGTGCTATAAATGTTATTCATCAATCTTATACAATTTCAATGAATACGTCCCAAAAAGCATAGGAACTAAAAAAATCCAAAAACTTTCAAAATGTCTTTTTAAAATGGATACACTGATAAACTAGTTTCTAGAGATTTGAAATTGAAATCAGTTTGTAATAGAATTCTGGCAATATTTTATATTCATATTTTATTGCTTATTTTCTGTAAAATTATTGAGAACCTTTTGAAATTGAAAATGTAAACAATATTGCTATACAAAATTTGTATTTTGTAATACTATCTACCTGTTTCTCAATCTATCTTTAATATTAATACGCTATACTACATTTTTATCTAGTTTCCTACATTCTTTGCAATATCTGCAGATTTTAAGCTGAACCTGTTATTTCAGCCTTAGTTGTTTTGCAATGGAAATAGGTAATTCAAGCAGAGTTCTCATGATGGGTGCCCAGCATAAAGTATCTTTGAGAATCTGACATAAATGAGAGCTTTGTACTGCTCTCTATTCCCAGTGGAATTTCATATCCTCATGCCTAAAGCTGCTTCATAAAAGCTGTCTTTCTTTTAACTTTCAGAAATTTAGTTTGTATGTCAGTTCCTTCTAGCAAATGAATTGGTAATGTTTCTGGGCTAGAGCTACTAGGAGCTGTAGATGAATAGAACAAGTGTATGGGGCTAAGCAACTCTTAGCATCTTAAAGAGAACTGTCATTCTAGAAGACACCACATGTCACATGCTTATTTACTCAAGCAGGAAAATATGTTCTCTGTTTATCTAGGGTCTTACACAGTTCAAGAGATGATTAAAGAAGTTTCAAACTGCAAAAGGAGTAGAAAGGGAATATTAGCAAGAATTATTTCTTAATTTTAATAATAGCAATGTGTTACTTATTCCTAAAGCTTGGCTTATAAAATAAATCTGCTGACAATATTTTATGTAACCGTTTTTAGTCATATGGCATTATAGCACCTCCCAAAAACTTGATCCATATGGCCTGCCAGGAGAAAGCCTTTGTTGATGTTTTCACAAAACAAACTTTATTGTATAAATATCACATATCATAGCTTCTGTGAAAGCCCTTTGTCTACAATGTAGTAACTGTTCTGATTAATAGGTCATACATACATTCAAAGATTGTAGGTTTTCATCATTTTATACTCCAACCTCAACCTGTAAGTAGCAAAAACATTAGGCTAAGTGGTATTATGTATCCTTAAATGTATTCATAGATGTCAGCATGTCCAACTTGGAGATGTTGACTTGTAGACTTTATGGCTTTCATCCAAAATCTATGTGTACTCCCATTTATATGCAGAGAGGAAAGTTGTTGAATTAATGCTACTGTGTGACTGTGGGATTCTCGCAATATTTTTGTACTCATTACACTGAAATGAATGGAGCTCCTCAGGTTATGCTACTTGCTCACAAAATGTTATAATTGAAGTTTATTTTACAGTTATTACAGGTTATAATTCCAATTCCATATTTTTGTTTTCCATCCAAGCTTTGAAGAATGAAGACTTTTGCAAATATATTTTTGGGCCTTTTTATACTTAAAGCAGTAGTAGCTGCTCCTCCTACGGATGCCATTAACTATGATACAGATACATATGAAGTTGATCTGTACAGCAATTATGACTATGAAGAAACCAGTAATATCGATCAAGGAGAGGTATTTGCTTTAATTGATTATTTAGAATTCTTTGTCAATGGTTTCCCACATATTGAAAGAGTGATCTAGTAGAGAAGAACATCATCAACAATCTGTATAACATTCCTGTATATATATATATATATATATATATATATATATATATATATATATATGTGTGTGTGTGTGTGTGTGTGTATCCATCTGTATTTGAGTACAATACATTTTTTTAATTATAGAATTGAAATGAACTTGTAACCATGAAAATGCGGTGTAATTAGCATGTTTTAAAGCAGGAGGAGCTATTTGGTTTATTCCAGTGGGACAGCTACCTTTGTATGCACAGCCATAAGAAGTAGAGTGTTCATCACTCTAGAAGATTGACCTACTGGGTTCCTAAACAAAATAAACAGATAAATGCACTAATGCATAAATAACTAGATGACAAGGTATAATGAATATAAGCTACTGGGCAACTTAGTTTTGTTATAATTAACATAAACATTAGAAGAGAATACATGTAGAAATATATACAGAGAGAAAGACAGAGAGAGAGGTATAAAGATAAGAAATTAAATTTCTCTCAGAGATATAATGATCAGTCCTGTGTGCCTGTGTATCAGTCTTCTCAGCTCTACAATCTCTTCTCCTCCCACTTCCTGCTATTTGCATTAATGGGGTTGTCTGAGACCGTAAAACAAACGTTGGTGGCTGAGAGGTGGTTGCTTAAAAAAATAAACATGTACTTACCTTTGCGGTCCCTCCCAATGTCCCTCTCTGCCATCTCTCCAGTACATGCCCCTGTTTGTTGTGTTCAACTTCCGGCTAGCTGAGGTGGTCGGCCACTCCCACCTGTTCTGCTTTATACAACACTGGGAATAGGGACGGTTGGGCATGGATAGTCACCTCGGCCGTCCGGAAGCTGGATGCAGTGCAGTTTCCGTGCCCCTCTTTGTTTACAGAAGAAAGGGCAAGCAGGGTGCCAGGAGAGACTGCAAAGGTAAGGACATATTTATTTTTTAAGCAGTCCCCTCCCGATAACCAATGTTCTCGGACAACCCCTTTTAACAGGTAGCAAGGAGGGGGATGGTGTGGAGTAGAGGAAGATTACATAAGGAGACACTGGAACACACAGGCTGCAGCTGCCCCCCTTCCCCAGGCACTCACCACATGTTGCTGGCAGGGAGCTGAGAATGTGAAATAAAGTTATATAAACTATTGACAGATTACAAATAACACATGACACATTTTTTAAATCAGCATTACATAGGCTTTTAGAACATCAAGTAACATTCCAGGTGACAAGTTTGCTTTAATGCTTTGTTCCATACAATTGTTGTACTATTACAGCATATCAATATAGCAAACACAGGGGCTATGTCAGTGCTACTATTGCCAATTTCCAGCAGTGGCGTAACTAGGAGAGGCAGGGCCCCATAGCAGACTTATGCATGGGGTCTCCTTTCCCACTTAAAAAATAAACATATTTGTATACTCACACATGCAACTTACAATTACAAATTCCTACACTCATGCACACACATATAGAGAATATACTGACACATACAGTGCCATATACAAGCATACAGCATATATACATAAACATACAGACACCAGACAGGAAGTGGTCTAAGACTGCGTGTAAGCTTTCTAAGGACATATCCACTCAAGGAACTATACAGTGCAGCTCTATACATACTGAACAGTAATTAAAATCTAAGCTTGATTTTAGAGTCCCCATCTCAAACATATCTTGCCGTCTGGATCTATCTCCACTCAAAACCATAGCATAATTCTTCTGCAGCTCTAAGCAGTCTTTTACCAATAACATGGCACTCTCTTTACAACTTCTGCTCATTCATCCATATTTTCCAAAAGGGAAAAGTGGGGTATGACTTGAAGGGCATGTAAAACAGCAGTGATAGAGGCAGGGCCAGCACTGGGCATACCTGGGCAAGTGCCGTGAACCGGGCTGCTGGGGGATCCCACATAAGGCTGCACTTAAGGAATCCATGGGGGTTAGCGGAGTTGTTTTTATTGAATCCGTATGGGATGAGGGGGACTTTACATAAAATAGCAATGAGGGGGCTGTTTGGTGTGATAAACTAGGGCATATTCTAGGCAACAGGAGACTGATTTAGATCAGAATTTTTAATGCCGCCACTTGAGCAAAGGGGCCCATTGAGGCTCTGTCGCCCAGGAGCCAACCCTAGATAGAGGCCTAATGGGGAATAGGAGAGCTGATTGTAATCAATCATATGTGCGTTGAAAACTGTGACATTTGTTTCTCACACAACAATCATTAAATAATCCAAAGAAGCTCAGAAATTGTTTGCCTCCACTGATGGTGAAGATGGTGCTGAAATACGAACTGGCATAAATGTTTCAACAATTGATTTTCAACAATATGGTTGCAAAGGTCTTGTGAGCACTCACTTATTTTATCATGAGATGCTTTATATTTGTCACCTTTATATGCCATAAGTTCAACTAGCCGATTATTTTTCATTTAGTGGCAGGGAAACCTTCTAATTATTAATTAATTTTAGCTGGTGTCATCAATATCCATGACTTTTTGCACCTGAGTTGCTTCATGCGTTCAATACTTTTTCCATATGTAATTTCTCTTTAATACACATAACTAATTTATGGGAATCTATAGCTTGATTTATTTTCCATTTTGGATTGTTAGTTACTGATCTGGTTAAAATTTTATGTCAATAGCTCCTGTCAGAACTCTCTGTTCTGGTACTTTCAACCCAATAGTCTTTTACAGCCACATTGAAATCTGGCAAGTAGGCAGGGACAGGAGAAGCTCATGGCTCACATTTCCTCCTGTCCTTACAAAATATTAGATTGTTCAAATGATTCAGAATTTGGCTGATTATGTACAACACCCTATTTTCACTTCCATTGTTTAGTTTCAATAGGAAGCTTTTCTTTGCTTATAGGGAATGCTTTTTTTTATATGTGACAATGCCAAAAGTGTGGACATAATAGTTTCTCTTTTACATGGAGATCCTCAGGATCAAGAATGTTCATACATTCTTTACCGCTTTGGGGTTATTGTATGAATTTCTAAACAAGGATATATATACTGAAAGCCAACTAATGTTTCCACGCCAGTGTAGGAAGATTAATGTACTGAATTTAAGAAGTTGTGTGTTTCCTCAGGTTGTAATAATTGTGCACTTATGGCTTCAGACTAGGTTTCTGCAGCATCTTAAGAGACCTTCTAGTCAGTAATCCAAACACTAGTGTACTAGAAGAGTCTATGTCTCTGGCTTTTAGAATGGATAGGTGGCTTCGGGAATGTAAGTGAGAACTATTCCAATTCCTCCTCAGTCTCCTACCTCTATACCTTCCACTCCTGCTACATGGGATCACCAATAGCAAAATATTCTCTGTTTCGACCCTGGAAAACCTGCTAACATCATATTACCCTGGTACGTAAATGGTCCCATTTATTTTTTATCCGGTGCAGGTCGGAGAGGTTTAAAAAGACATTTATAACGGCTGCTCTCGAGTTGTCGAACAATATGAGGAAGGTTAGACCAAGTCAGGACTGTGTGTAACGTGTTTTAGAAAGGTCACCTGGGGGGATTTATTTATTTATTTACTGTATATACCAACTTGTATATTCTAATTATGTGTAACTTGTGTTTCTTATTGTGCATGTGGTTGTATGTACGTCTTATTTTTTGTCTTATTTGTTTGCACTGTGTATTGCAGATGTGACACTTTAAGTTCCCTATGGAATAATACAGTTATTATTATTATTACTATACTACTGTACCATACGAGACCACAAGAGCACCTATGTGATGATCAAGGGGTCAATTAGGAACCCAGGAGTCTCCTGATCTAATTTAAAGATGAGGTTGTCTATATGTCTTGCCTAGTAAGACCTTTGTTTACACATGGACATGAGTCTGATCCATTGAATATTCACTCTGCCTAATCGATGTGCCTGCTATTATGCCAATGTTATATGTAACAATCAACACATGGCTCCTAACAATAAAGCCCTGTAGGTGTGGTGGGATGTGAAATAAGGCAACTGCCAGCAGACTGGGCCGGCATGGGGGTATTTCTGCCGTGTACCTACGAACATTCACCGTTGAATGTTTGCAGATTTTTACTGAAAACTATGCCAGGCCAGACCTGCAGTAGTTTTGTCCACCAGCCAGCAAGACTGGTACATACATCATGAGGTCCAAGCCTCAAGATTCATCTGCCATCATGGCAGGGAGATAGGGCTATATCATACGCTGGCGCTCCCCCATTATCTGTTCCTATTCAATACCATGAAAGGTATTGGAATATCATGAGAGTTATGGGGGTTATGGAGGAATATCACAGTTCTGTACTCATTGGTCATCCTTGAATCACTGGTATCTAGCAATTGGTTTCTAGATCTTTCTGGTGGCTTAAAAGGTAAAAAGATGTGAAAAATTATGATGAAACATGAAGTTTTTGCTTCAACAATGGGTCTCATGAGAAGTCTACAGGACATTTATAAGAAGTTGGGGGTACAATTCTCTTTTTCACTTGATGGGCAGATTTAGTGGTCTAATATGGTTTTAGAGAAATATATAACTTGTTTTATGTTTTACTGACAAAAAGAATATAGGAGACATTTAGATCTGGCCAAGTTCGCACATAATAACCATATTAATTCTAGTTCCATGCTCTAGGTTTCTGCAATGTAATCCTCGATTTTCATCAATGTCTGCTGATCCATCTCATAACCCTTGTTTTTCATCCATGTCTACTGTTCTGTCTTCGTAATCAGATGTTGTTCTTTCTAACCTGTACACAGTTTGGCAAAGGCCCTCAAGATACAGGCTAAAGCCAAAGGTATAATCTGCAATGAAGTGGATAAAAGTTGTTTGGTTGAGAGTCCAGTAGTGCCTCTTAAGGTACTTTCTGACCTGATACTTACTGCAGTGTTTTGTGCCCACACCCTGGGCTGATGCTCTGCTAGAGTCATGTGATTCACAAGTGATCTCCCTGTGGGCTGGGGGACCTAACGGAATGCTGGGCATAGCACCATATTTATAACAAGGCACATGAGGCATGTGCCTAGGCCTTCCAGAAGGAGGGGAGTCACAGCTTTTCATTCCATTAAAAACTTTGTCTTTACCTATCTTACCTCCGGTAACGCTATCTTACACTGTGGCGGAGTACAACGCAAATCGGCCCGATGTATTCCGATGTATTCATATGCATTCACCCTATGGAGTAAGCGGGGCGGTCCGGGGAAGAGGCAGTGCCTCGGACTGGCCCTGACGATTGCATTGTACTCCGCCGCAGTGTTCCAACACTGCGGCGATTGTTTAAGCACTAGGAGCTTAAGCAGCTCCTATTGCCGAAATTATGGGTGATAGGTCCTCTTTAACTATTAAATAATTGCTGCAGCTGAGGAGAAGTTGTGGAGCAAGACAGGATCGATGTAGGTCAGCGGCTGTGCAATACAGTGAAGTGCTGCTGACCCCTTGCTGGCTTCTAGGGGTCAAGCAGTTCAGCAGCAATTCCTCAACATACTAGTGATTAGAAGTCCAGGATCATCAGGCTCCGCTCACTAAAAATAACCCGCTCTTCTGGCTTCTGGACGGCTCCCTATTACATGTATAATAGGGAACCTCAGTCCAGCCAGTCATCCCTCTCCACACCAATATTACCTGAAAAGGGGTAGGGTTAAGTGAGCCATGTCCTGTAGTGCATATGAAAGAGCCAGATCATTCGAAAACTACACATCACTACAACATACAGCTATGTGGTGATAACATCTCTGCCTGCTACTACACAGGAGGGGTTTTGATCTCTCGAGTAGTCATCTCCTTCCCCTTTCATGCTTGAAGAAACAGGCAAGTAACAGCAAATGGGAAGAGAGCGTAAAGTCTGAAATTTCAGTGTGGGCAGCATATGAATGTATTTCTGTATATATGCAGCTAATGCCATCACACACATTGTTATGCAAGAATATTGGTACACAAGCAATCTATGCGCCAGTACATTTCTACCATGGTCCAATTTTCCCATTACTAGGAATACTTGTCAATGCTCCTAAAAATGGAGACCTCTATAAAATGTAACTTATGTTGGATTCCCAAAAGTGTTATCAATTGTGGTGCAGCAAGTATTTTCCAAGCTATGAAAAAAAAATGTAGTGCACTAAATTAAAAAATGAAACCTATACTTACCCATCTGCTGTGCTCCAGCTGTTCCAATGGTGATGTGTGTACATAGTTGCAGTATAGAGATTTCAGCTCACACATATTCACTTGTCTCAGTGGTATACAGTACAAGACCAAGGAATGACTGTAGAATAAAGACTTGCATACACAAAAATGGTCCCCTGCACAACTAAGTAGAGAGTAGCCAACAAACACTAATGAACAGAAAAACACAGAAGAAAAACATGTGTGTCAACAGGCAACTAGTACTGTGTAAATAATGAATACTTTATTAGAAAAGACAAACAATACTATCCTGACAATAAAAAAGACACGTTAAAATGACTTAAAAATGTACCAGTACATGTAGACAACACCTAGCTAGATTGGCCAGGTAAGGCCAATAAACAAACCACCTCCTCTCTCAGTGGTAATGTAAACAACTACGCCTCCTAGTAAACATAAACCTACAGGTTACAAAAAGATAAGTAGTATGCATATACCCTGTGCATAATGAGTCAAGACCGACCTACAAACACATGCAAGGGGTAAAAACCCAGTCACACGATACAAGTCAGACAATGGTAGGTAGTCAGTATGCAAGTCTAGGTCCATAGGTCAGGTCACGGGGGTAGAGGTAGGTAGAGTAGAGGTGGAGGGCTCACCACGCGTTACGTCTCCTTCAAGAGACTTCCTCAGGGGTTAAGGTGCCCCCTATTGTGTGCAGCTCCCACACACTGGTCAACGGAAGTGACACAACACCCGACGAGAGCCAGCAAAGTCACATGACATATCGTAACCCAGCAACACTGTAAACAAGGATATCTTAACGCGAACTCTCACTCAGAGTAAGAAGCAGAATGTAGTCTTGGTAGGCATATAGGTAGTAATCATTTACAAAGATAGAGATACACGGAAATTGAATTGTATGGTCATTCATGCGCGGCTATAAGTTTTAGGCAATCCATGTATCTTATAACGGCGCATAGTAAGCCTGGGCATACAGGAAATATATCTATCCGCATCAAAATTTGATTTACAAATAAATAGACTAATCTAACTTATATGCTACAATTACCTGTCTACCCCATCAAATGTAGTTGTACCGTATATGACCAGTTAGATTATTTGGGATGCTGGAGCCAGGACTGGAGCCAGGATGGGTAAGTGGTGCAAGCGTGGTGCCAGCGGGCACCGAGGGGCACAGGTGAGCCCGCGACCCACGATAAGGACATCTACCACCATGTTCATGATTGTAAACCAAGTACACTGACATACTGGTGTGTGCCCCCTCTGGCAAATTATGCAAATGAGCCTTAGGGCCACCAGGCTTCATTAATACCTATGGAGCCCCTCAGGCTCATTTGCATAACTTTAATTTTATTTTATTTTTAAAGCCAGGGCATACAAAGATAAAAAAGAGCAAATACTGTGATAAGGGGCACACACCAGTATGCCAGTGTGCTTGGTTTACAATCCTTGATCTTGGTGATAGATGTCCTCTAAAGATATACACCCCTGGCCAGACAGCAAAACTGCTGCATGTGTGGCGTCAAGGTAATCCATTTAAACTTGCCTGTGTTTTCATTCAGTCCCTGAAATTGCATTATTATACTACTATGTAGCAAAGAAAACGGCAGCACTCCAAAATTGTGAAAAAACAAACTTGGTGTTTATTCCACCTCCCGCAACGTGAATTCATTTTTTTCTGTGACATAACTAGGGGAGTAGCAGATCATTTTTCATAGCCTTCACTCATGGTCTATTTACCACTTATTATGATGTTGTTTTCACATACTGGACATGTGAAGCTATACGCTTCCATACTTGATGCGTGAAGCTATACGCTTCCATATTTGATGCGTGAAGCTATACGCTTCCTTACTTGATGCATGAAGCCATACGCTTCCTTACTTGATGTGTGAAGCTATACGCTTCCTTACTTGATGTGTGAAGTTATACGCTTCTTTACTTTGGTACATCCCGACCTCTAGGGCTTATCTCCTTTAGTGTCCACTAGTGGGTGAGACTGCACATTATCTGCTGTGGAGATGGGTTCTTTTCCACTGTGGGAACAGTGCAATTCTCTTTTACTTACGCAGTTTTTGCTAACCATGCTATTACCCACCTCATATTGGGACAGATTCTCTTTAGAAGTTACACAATTAGCCCAAAATGTTGGGGTCGGTTTGTTACCTCGATTGTGCCTTATTCACATAAGGGCACTACTTCATTTATTTACCTTATCTGCTTTTGCCCATTTTTAAAGGATGATGTGGCTATAGTTATCCCTCACCCAAGATGGCGATCGTAGACACTCAGAGGTGTTCTGCGCATGCGCCGGGTTACAGATCACCTGACCATATCTTTTCTTAGTTTTTGGCGCTGTGACTAATTTTTTATGCGCACACATGATCTGCTCCCCACTAGGCGTCACGGACATGCGCAGTCGCATTGTTTAGACGCGACGAGCGCCTGTTTTGATTTTGCTAGAGGAGACTCCCACACAGGTGAGAATACACATGGTTTCTATTGTATAATGAAATCGGAAGCACATTATTAATTGATTATAACTTTGTATAATCCTTATGTATGTGCCATTGAATTTATTGCTGCATGATCACTGTAATATGTATTGATTAAGCACGAGGTAGTGCATGTTACTTTGTTTACCATTTGTATGATGTCATCACAATGTGACTATATATACCTGTATGCAATCAGACACCTACTGCTTGACAAAGGCTGAATACAGCCGAAACGTTGCGGGAGGTGGAATAAACACCAAGTTTGTTTTTTCACAATTTTGGAGTGCTGCCGTTTTCTTTGCTGTATATCCAATGGACTCTGACTGGTGAGAGTTAAGGATAGCACCCATTTCCTATTATTCGCTGGGACTGTGCTGCTGTTTTTCCATTTTTTTATACTACTATGTAGATATGTTCGAAACTTAGCTATATAAGCCCCACATCATGTGTGTGGTTTACATATAGAGAGTTGTTGGAAGACTACATATACTGTAGTATAAGGGAGTAGCACTAATATAGAACTCTGTTACCCACTGTTAATTCCACAGAAGGCAGCAATGTAGGAGCAGTATTAGTTACACAATTATATTCATGTGCTTATGATTCAATGCAACATGCTTTGGTGTACTCCTACAATTGGTAACTTAACCCTTCTGGTGCCGGCCCAACCAATAGGGCTGCCCCATTCACGAACTCAAGAACTCCCATAGTCACTATGTTCCCTCTCAGTAGTGACCACAGCCTACACTATAAATTGTCATTTCTGTGCCTTATTTCCATTTACTGCTGTTAAAATATCACACACAATTATACAGCCACCCAACATGTTTCGTCATATGTTGGCGTTCTCACGGGGTATCGGGGCTGTAGACTGCCATCAATGCACATTACTTCAGCCTCATTTATATGGCATCTCAAAACACCAGCCATACTGAATGTGTCACATCTGTGGCCTCACTGTAATGCTTCAGCCCAAGCAGTTTCTGCAGTGATTAGAGAACTAAATATTATCCAGTAGCTGGAGGAGACAGGATGCTACCTGAGTCTCATACAACTCCTTGCCTGAGAATAACTCTACTATGTGTGATGTGCCTTCCTTATAGAGTATGTTATGAATGTGAACCTCCAAGTACAGTATGTGATGGATGTGCTCACCTTGGTATGTGATAGATGGGCACTCCATATATATGATAATTGTGAACCCCCGTGTATAAGATGAATGTGAGCCCTCATGAATGTGCTTACTGTGCACATCTCATTCAATGAAGTTGGTGAGTGGAGTATGTGCCTTTATGAATGAAGTCATTATCATATATATTTAGTGTATGTTAGTACTGATAACATTTGTGGAGTGTATGGAAGTCAATGTATAGATGGTTGTGTAAGTGGCAAAGGCAGCTAATCATATGCAGGGCTGGAACAAGGCAATTACATACCCTGGGCAGATAAGTGAAACTACACAAAATACACATAAACCAATCAGTACTTAATAATAGCATCATTGGTACAGAAGAGGTTAGTGGGAGCCTGTCAGCAAATTCATAGGGTTCCATCCACAGGGTTTTTATAATAAGGATAGGCCCTTACTTCACTGCTTTACAGATGCGCAGACTCTGTAACACTTACAGATACTGTTTAGCATGGAAGCAGGAACTCCATGAACATATGTACGTAGTAGTGTGGTCAGCCTGTACCATAGGTCAATGTTCATGGGCTGGTAATGGATAGTGTGAAACAGCTCTAACTCTGAGAAATCACAGTGTTTCAGAAAATTCCGCACAGCAAGTGGAGTCTGTGGCTCAACTTTCCTCTAGGTGCTCCTTACCCTTCCCAGCATGATTGAAAGGTCTCTCATAATGCATAAATGAACAATGAAAAGAGACCTGTCAATGATTTCCCATTCAAAAATAGAGAAGAATTTGCTCACATGATCCCACTTATATGAACAATGCAAGAAGTGTTCGTGAGTAATGGGTTAATGGGCATACTTCTTAATCCAGTACCTGGTGACTTGTGGCTACTCAACTCCATGGGCCCTAGTTGGCAGGAGCAAAGGAATGGAGATTATCAATGTGGATGGCTGGAGATAAGGACAGGGATCCTCTATATCAGTGGTGGCGAACCTATGGCACGGATGCCAAAGGTGGCACTCAAAGCCCTTTCTTTGGGCACCCGGGCCATCGCCACAGAACACCAGACAGGACTCAAAGAATCTTCCTGCAGTTCCAAGCAACTTAGAAAATGCTGCTTTCAGTCATATTTTGATACTGACTTCACTACTTGGGACTGTAGGAAGAGGGAGAATGAATAGATAGTGGCAAATTATCTTTGAAGGACCTTCTGCTGGCCCCTACAGGTCTACAGAGGGGCACAGGAAAGAATCTAAAATTATGCAAATTTTCCATATTTCTACTGTGTTGCTGTCCTCAGGAGGCCAGTATAATTGTTGAAGAACAGAGAGCAGTAAGTTACTGCTTTAATTTTTGGTTGGCACCTCGCGATAAATAAGGGGGGTTTTGGGTGTCTTTTTGGGCACTCGGCCGCTAAAAGGTTCGCCATCACTGCTCTGTATGGTAGGTAGTAGTCATGGATAGGGACCTGAATATGTGAGGTAGTAGTTGAGGGCAGGAATCCTCTATATGCATAGTAGTAATCAAGGACAAGGATCCTCCATATGGAAAATAGTAGGAGCCAAGGACAGGCATCCTCTATATCAGAGGTGCAAAACCTTTTTAGGTCTGAGGGCCACATTGTGATACGATTACCCTTCTCGGGGCTGCACTATTAAGCAAAACCCAAGATGTGCCAAAAACCACAGTACAGAGCGAATACCCTCCAGAAACCACTACTGCATAATACAGGCAGTCCCCGGGTTACATACAAGATAGGGTCTGGAGGTTTGTTCTTAAGTTGAATTTGTATGTGAGTCGAAACTGTATATTTTATAATGGAAGTTCTAGACAATTTTTTTTCTTTTGCCCCAGTGACAATTGGAGTTTCAAAATTTTTGGTGTAATTGGACCAAGAATGATCAATAAAGCTTCATTACAGACATCTTACAGCTGATCATTGCAGTCTGGGACTATAGTAAAGCATCCAGAGAGCGTCACCAGAGGTCACAGTGGGCAGAGGGGTCCATCTGTAACTATGGGTTGTCTGTAAGTCGGGTGTCCTTAAGTAGGGGACCGCCTGTACTGCATTTGTACAATAAGTAACAATAAGATCCCAGAGCAGACTACAATACAGTGCACAAACAAGACAATAATAATGATGATGGAAATTCTCTACTCCAATGCAGCAAAAACACAATAAAATCGTGGCCCTGCTGCTGCACTGGGAGCTGCAGGCATAGGCCGCGGGTTGTGTATCCCTGCTTTATATTGATTTAGTAGTCAAGGACAGGAATCCTCTATATGGACGGTGATAGTTGAGGGCAAGGATCTCCTACATGGATGGTAATAGTCAAGGTCAGGGATCCTCTATATGGACTGGAGTAGTCAAGGGTAGGGATCCTCTATATAGACAGTAGTAGACAAGGGCATGGATCTTCTATATGGATGGTAGATTTTGCGTAATGGGATCTTTTGTCAGGATAGCAGCAGCTAAATACAGGGATCCACTATATTTAAAAGATCTGATATTGACCTTCAACCCTCTCTTTCTAACACAGATTGCACCCCAATGACCCCCTTTTTCTCCTGCCTGAATCTTCATAACACCTTTTATCCGTTATTTTCCCCATGCCAGTCTTTTTCTATTCTACATTTTCATGCCTCTCTCTTTCTCCATTCTGCTGCCCATATACCTTCTTTTTCTATTATCCATCCCCATATGCCCTTTCTTTCTTATTATGCTTTCCCATATCCCCCTCTTCCTCTATTATGAACCATCAAATCCCCATATTTCTCCATTATGCACCCCCATATCCCTCTTTTTCTCCATTATGCACCCCATGTTCCCCTCTTTATCCATTATGGATCCCACTTTCCCCTGTTTCTCTACTGTGCCTTAACAGCTACCTTACACCTGGTTTAAAGGACATGCTCAGCTGACTGACTACCTCAGCCTGTAAATATTACTGTGTTGGAGTCTTGGAATAAAGAGACTGTGAGTTTGATGTTCATACCATGTCTACACATGTGATCGCTGGCTGCCGCTAACATCACTGGCATCCCCCTTCACAATCTTCCCGGGATCCCTTCACTGCATGTATAAAGGAAGTGCCCCAGTGGGAACCCTCCATCCTATTGCAGCTTCCCTTTCTTCTTGTATCCCCTTACTGGCCCTGCCTGGTGTGGAAGAGGCCTACCAATAGTCCAAGATAACTTTGTCTGAACTAACTCTAGGTTCCGCTCTAAACCACCCACTCAGGTACCGGGGGAATACAGCTGCTCTCATACCAAAAAGTCAGATCCGGTGAGAGGCTGCTGAATGATGACATGTTCATGACCTCCTGCCTGGGAGGTGGCGGGGTTCTGAGATCTTCACATGGCCTTTAGACCAACAAGGAAATTGCATCAATATATCTCTGTCATCTCTCCATCTTTCTAACATATTGTCCCAAATAAATGAGTCTTGCCACTTCTATTCCCCTGCACATGTAGTCCTGTTCTGCCTCATAGAACTGACCTGTACAGACATATCTGGGGCTTCTCTGGTCCCTGCTGTTAGTTCTTCCCACAAATAATGATAGGAAATACCTCCTCTGTGATATCAAACCTACTGAAAGTAACTAGCAACAGCTGAACATAGTGATACAGGACATGTGACCTATTCAGAGAGCAGCCATCTTCCTTCGTGTTCCTCCTACACTGCAAGAAAGGCACAGGATTAATTTAAAGTTCTGTATCATTTCACTGCATGTCCACACCATTTTTCTGCTAAAGGAAACAAAAGGAGATCTTCCACCAAGATCGAGGATTGTAAAGCAAGCACAATTACATGCTGGTGTGTTTCCCTTCTGACAATTTCCTCTTTTCTTTAAGCTTCTTATGCCCTTGTTTTTACAACAATAGGCTTGAAAAATTATGCAAATTAACCAGAGTGGCTCCTGGCTCAATTAACAGCTATGGATCCAGCAGCCCCTCATGAATATAAAGCTTTTGTTTGTACATTTTTACATCATAGCAAAGTCAGGCAGTCTTCTTATAATGGGACCCAGTAGTTGCTGACCACATGGGGGAAGTAGTCTGCAGGAAGTAGTAACTCACCTGACCCAATTTAGTTGACTTTGTTCATGTCTTTGTGTTTGCTTGTCATTTTTGCTGTGCACATAACTAGGGCAGAGACCATCACCCTTGCACAACTCTGGCAAGTAGTAGGTACAGAGTCTGTAGGTAGCTTAAGGCTCCTACATCTTCCCTGCCTTGACAGCACCTTAAGAGATGTATTTACTAAAATATTTGAAATTTCGTGTTAGTATAATGTAGAGATATGACAATGTTAGTATAATATAGAGAAATGATAATCCAAGTAGTGACAACGCCATAAATTTCTAAAGGAGTTTTACAAGCATGTACAAATTATTGTTAGTAGGATATAAATGAGATAAAAATGAAGACGCTTATGTATGACAAAGCACAAAATAGATTGGCTGAACAGACATTTCAATCTCTTGCTACGGTGATGACCCACTACCTGTAGAGATTGGCTAAGAGGCCATTACCAATTATTTCCTTATGTGATGGTAGCAAAAAGTGGAACACTAGCATCCCTGGGCATTATAATTGAGTATATGCTATTTTTATCCCTACAGCAGTTCACTTACCATAATTTTGAATTTGTCTAGTCTTATTTATAAAGTTGAGATATTGCATCATTAAAAGTTAGATTTGCAAATTCCTAATACATTGCCTGCTTCAATTCCTCAACATTGTCAAAATCTTTCTATAATTTAGCTGAATGAAAATATATGAGGTGTCATTGACATGCGACAGCGATGTTGATTTAGTCCTGATCTGAGAGTTTATTGGAATAAATGCAATCTTAGTGATGTTCTGTTATCTAAAACAGCTTAATTCTCTAGTTGTGAAGGCTTCTCAAGATGTTACACTGTAAAGTGAGCTTTGATTGAAATGAGGGACACTGCAGCATAAAATGAGAATACTGAAGCATGGTTTTAGCAATGCATTTGAGAATATGTCGCTACATAGAGATCTGAAATATGCAAGAGCTTAAGTTTCTTAGCATCTGTGGTACATGAGCTTTAGCCTTTTATATGTGTAAAAGATTATGTAAGCACAAAAATAAGGATTTGTACCACAGCGACACCTAGTGACTAACTGCGTAACATTATACCCTGATCTATTACTAATGATTGTCTCCTACTAAATCTTTCTGATCAATAAATCTTATTTTTTCTTCTCTAGATAGAAATTGGAACTGTACTTCCCATTGTGAATAGACCCATTCTATCTCCAGAACCAGTAGAAGAAATTGAAGAGGAAGAGGAATCTACACCAAAGTTAATCGATGGATCTTCACCACAGGGACCCTTGTCTCCTGGAGTCCAAACTCCGGAAGCAAGTGGAGGTTTGTGTTATAAGTATACATGAGTGTTCAGTTACACAAGACTAGCACAGAGATGTAATATAGTTTTCAAAGAAATGGTTTAGAATGATTTAAAGCTGCATATAGCATGTTTAATTTGTTATATATTTAATGTTTGAACAGTTTTCAGTTATTCGGTTCTGTTTTTTTATAACAATTTATATATAAACAGGGGAAAAAATATAAAATTTTGGCTTTTATTTTCAGGAAATGATGGCAATAGTTATTTGTGTTGAGTTGCAAGGGAAATTTTTTTCATGTGTTTCTCTGTAATAATAGTATCATATTCTCTAACATTTATAACACAATAATATACACAGAACAGAAGGGGCATCCTGGTATGATATCTGCTGGTTATATCCTAGTACTCAGAACCAGTTAAATAGTGAGCTCGATGAACTGGTGATGAGTATGATGCTTACTCAGTTTTGTTAATGTTGAACACGGAAGTTCACTGTGGGCCCCATAGCAGCTGCTATGGCTGCTACCCCTGTAGTTACGCCCCTGATCACATACATACATGAGGTAGGTAAGTTGATTTTATGGGGATGTGAGGGAAACAATTTTTAGCTAAAAGAAGGGTGTAATTTAGTTAAAAGGACTCTATTCTAGCTGCTTTGGGCTACATACATGTAGTTTTAATCCATGTACATGTGCACATTGACACATTGATTTCAATGAAACCATGCACATGAATGTGTTTTTTACTGATTAGTAAGGAGGCTGAACAAAACTCATAACAAGTGCCTATTCTTTCCCATGTTTGCGGCTCTGGCCATACACATCTATGGTAACATAAAAAATACTTATGACACACTGATGACACACAGAAGTCATCTCCATGGGGTCCATATTTCCAGATCAGTTGCTATTTAACTCAATCATGTGATCTTTTAAGGTGTTGGGGCAGCTAGTGACATCATTTGTCACCCATAAAAAAAATAATATTAAAAATTATACAGGGATGCACCTGCCACATCTATTTGTCTGACAACCAGACATAAAGGGAGGAATTGATTATTTCTAAAACAGCAGTGTAAAAGAGAAGATAGAGAAAATTGCTGGGACTCCATATTAGATTAAAGGGGTATTTCGCGAATATGAATGTCTGATACAAAAACCCATAATGCTATACATAAATGAATATAACAAAACTCAGTGTCATTAGTCACAAAATGGAGCTTAAATAGTTTGATTTTATGATTTTATGGCCTCTCTAAAGTATGCAGAGTTATCACCAAGATGGCCACCACTGGAAACTACAAGTCCCATGATCCTTTAGTTCTCAGTAACTCCTCCTACCTCTTATATTCTGCTCCCAGTGATGATCTTACAGACTTTCTTGCTCAGTAACCATAGTAATGATGTTTAACTGCCATCACTGCACATTACCTCACTGAGCTGGGTCTCACCGTAACATTGGCTATACTGTATGCACTGCAACCAACAGACTACGGCCAAACATCGAGGTGATGACATGACCTGCCCAGGCAGGTGCAGGACATGTTATGTGGACGTGTGACCAGCTGCCATCTTCCGTCCTCTGTCTGTTCCACGCGGAAAAAAATCAACGGACTGATTAAAGGGCCAGTAGTATTTTAATTCTTCATTACAGTGTATGTCAACAGCCATTTTCTGCTAAAAGGAGCAAAATTTAAAAAAACAAAAAAAATTACCTCTTAGCTTATATTTTAAGTACCCACTTGTATACGAATTATGCGGATTGGTGAATTACCCCTATAAGTATTTTTTCAACTGTAAATACAACATTATTGTTACTATTATTTAAAAAAATCAAGTATTTTGGCTGATCTTATATGCTGTTAATACAGGAGGAAGATGCTGATCTATGTGACGTCTACAATTTGTCATGTACATTTAGCACTGCATGTACAGTAATCTACTTTATAACTTTCATTGTCTTTTAGGAATCTCAACTTGTATCCTCTGTGCATGCATTCGTACTACTGTTTACTGTGATGACCACAACCTCGATTCTGTACCACCACTCCCTAAAGACACTACTCATGTCTACCTACGTTTCAATAAGATAAACAAGATAAACAAGAATGATTTTTCATACTTAAGTATGTATTATTGGTAAATAACAGGTATTGTACCTTTTTGGGGGAGCTTTATATTGAAGTGTACTTTTTCCATCTGGTACCATACAGATGTGTGTTTTGAATTAGGATAATGCAATTACCTAGCACTTTGTGGCTAGGGAGCTACCTGTAGCTATCAAGATTTCTGCAAAGGGAATCAGTTTATGCTATATTTGTAATACTATGTCTATCAATCTTCCAAATGCAAACACTAATATTAACTGAACATGCAGTAGATTGTTGGCAGAATTTATTGACGGGAACTCTGCAGCCATTCCTCTCCAGCAAAACAGGTTTCTGAGGCGTTCTGTGTTTTTACATCAGTCTGCTGTACTAATTTTTTTTTTTTTTTGGTATGGAACCTATCATCACCCATTATTTTTGGAAAATAATACAATTAAAAACTCAGACATCATGGTAGACTCTTCCACATAGGAAGGAACCTTACAAATGGTGAGCTGTTGTAACAAGGAAAATATGTCCTCTGCATACAATTGACATAAAGATCTATCTATTTTGCTGAATACTGTCTTAAATTTGCCATATGGAAATTCAAGGTCAATACCTATATGAGTTTTGTATTGATGTTCTAGAGTTTTATGAAAGACACTTTAAAAGTAGTTACCAATGAACTCTGTTATACTTTGCCATTCTGATCAGGTTCTGTGTTCTTAATTCTAATGATGAAGCTCTGGGCAGATGTTGTTTTGCGTTTTACTTAAGTAATAACTTTAAGCATTCTCTTTCTTTAGACAAATTACAGAAGATTGATCTGACATCAAACATCATATCAGAAATTGATGAAGATGCATTTAGGAGCTTGCCGCAACTTAATGAGCTCTCACTTTTGGATAACAGGATAAGACAGCTCCCAGAACTGCCAAACTCTCTTAGCTTCATTGATGTCAGCAAGAATAGACTTGGACGTAAAGGAATTAAACAAGAAGCATTTAAAGTATGTACTGTAGATAAAGCCAGTTAAAATAAAGCTAGGTGTACACTTCTCTGTCTCTATAGCTCTGACTCTCACTCTTTCTTTCTCTCTCACTCTCTCTACATGTATAAATGCTGCCGTCTTTTCAAACAGATCATTAGAGGAAGTGCTCATTGTAATCAATTACTTATCAATATGGTAGTTAATCAATATTGAAGCTTTTTTATTTCAGAAATGAATAGAAAGGTGATAATAAATAATAATGTAATATAAATGGAAATGTAATATATTTCATTAAGGAAAGCAGATTCTCTGTGCCTTTTTCTACTCTTCTTTCTCCTGCAGTGTGTATCTGTAACGGGAGGTCTGTCCACCTCAGGCAGATAAGGAGGCTAATAATTAACTATTTTCACATCCATAGGAAATGGCATCAAAACTCTGCAGTTATCCAGCAAATCAGAAATTCTCTTTATCCATCAGCAGATATTACATTTGTATACCTAGAGAATATTTCCTTGATGATTCAGCTCGCTAAAGAGATTAGTCTGTAAAGGGTAAAGTCCTTTTTCAGACTTCCTTATCTGTAGCTGTCAGTGGTGTACTGACAGAGACAGTTGATTTACACAAACTGCTTAAATAATGAAGACATGCAGGGTAAAATAAAGGATACAGAAACATAATAAATTAATAATAAATTAATAAATTTTATTACAAAGTTTACTTTTCTCATCTGCACTGGTGACATTTTGTCATTAAAGGAAATCTATTGTTAAAATCTATCATGATAAACCAGGGAGTGTGACTGTGGTAATATTCTTATATTTGTTAACCATGGCCTTCTTCCTTCCAAAATAAATTTTAATTATGCTAATGATTTTGAAAGTATGGTCTGGCTTTACAGGCTGTTAATCTGTCTCACCCTCCCCCCACGCACCGTCAGCACTTTCTACTGTATTATCAGTGCTGTAGAATTAGGGTGGAGGGTGAGACAGTGTAACAAACCTATAAAGCCAGATCATATAGAGTCTAGGGAAGCTACTCAGGTTCAAAAGCATAATTTTAAAAGTTGATTTAGAAAGAAGGAACCCATGGATAACAACTATAATAAGATTACCACCGTCACGATGCCTGGCTCTATGAGGAAGTGTCTCTGGTTTTTCCTTGCTGGAGTTTGATGGGAGATTTCCTTTAAAGTGTAAACATTACCTATATAACCTATGTATTTTCCCTTTAGTAATGCTAAATCAATCTTTCTGTTTTAAAAATACAGGCAACATGTAGGTAAACATGCTATGGTTTTCTTTTGTGCTTTAATTTCTAGGACATGAAAGATCTCCGTATTTTGTACTTGAATGACAACAGCCTAGACCATATCCCATTACCTCTTCCTGACAGTCTGCAGGCTCTTCACCTTCAGGTAACCATTCAATGTATAATCTGAAGGATATTAAGGTTTGGTTAAAATTTTAGCAATTTTAGTATACTTTTTTCCAATATAACTAATGTTCCTTGATGCATCCTAATTTCACTTCAAAGTCTATAGCGAAATATAAAAATGTACTTCATTCTTTCAATTTACAGCTATCTATTAATTGCATAATATCAAAACGTGGAATGATATGGGAATCCTATTTTTCATAGAATACATTTATATACAGGCAGTACAAGATACGTACAAGAAGGTTGTGTAGGTTCTGAAGGTTCTGTAGGTTTGTTCTTAAGTTGAATTTGTATGCAAGTCGGAACTGTATATTTTATAATTGTAACCCCAGCCACAATTTTTTTGGTCTCTGTGACAATTGGATTTTAAAAATGTTGGATTGTCATAAGAACCAGGATTAATAATAAAACTTAATTGCTGACAACTTTGATAACTGTTATAGATGTTTATTGTAGCCTGAGGATAAAGTACATTAATTTAACAATATCCAGAGGTCCGTTTGTAACTAGGGGTGGTCTGTAAGTCGGTGTTCTTAAGTAGGGGGCTGCCTGTACAAATCTATGTATATAATACATGCAAACACAGATAAAATACATGTAAAAACAGATATTTGTAAAAAAAATTATGGGATTCATGCCAGGTTTTGGCAAATGAAAAAAAAGTTATTTTTGTTGGGTTAGCTTCATAAAACTATTTTTAGTTTTGACCATTGTACATATGTGGAAGGGATCTTTGTATACTGGGGTAAGGATTCGTATTCTTGACTATTTGAAGGGACACTGTCACCAGCTGTCACAGCGTCACCCTGGCCCGTTCTGGCGCAGTGGCTCCCGGCCCTCATTTAACCAAGAGCTTCTGCCCATGCACAGAGCTTCCATCTATCCGGCACCATGTGGGGAGCAACTGCATCTGTACGGGCTATGCCAGCATGTTCATAGGTGGCATGGACACACAGAAGTGAGGCTCTTAGGGGGCTACTCAGCACGTGGTGTAGACTTAGCCTGGAGATCACACGCCTAGTAGCCTCTGAAGGTAGTTAGCACAACCTCAAGACAGTGGGCCTGCTGCCACGATATTATTGTGATCCCACAGACCGAGATGGAGAAGTCAGGCTTTAGTCAGTTAGTAGATGGTGGAAAGGCAAGAAGTTCAGTCTTAGATTTAGGACATGATATTACAGAAAGCAGAAAATCAATCACTGGTGTTCTGAAGTGAGGCAGGGGTGATGTTAGGTGAAGAAGCATATAGCTGGGTATCATTAGTATAAAGATGATACTGGAAACCAAATCCACTGATGGTTTGTCCCATGGGGGCAGTATAGAGGGAAAAGAGAATAGAGCATAAGAACATTTAGTAAAGGGCCAAAGCCACTTAATGAATGTGATGGACAGTGGCGCTCCAAAAACAGATATAGAACTGTCCCAAGGAGCCGGCGTAATGGTAAATAACCCTGATATAACTGTCTCAAGATGCTGGTCTAATGTTAAATAACCCCCCATGTGTTAACTACAGTGGTAGCATCCATAACAGCTGCTATGGGGTCCACAGTATCAGGGGGCCCCTTAATCATCCAACCCGACACACTAACAGTGGATGATGTGCACCATTACATACATATTTTGCTGCACATTGTACAGTATAATATGTATATAACATAAATGTGATGTATATATGCTGTATCTGTGATTTATATATGCTAATGTGTATATATACTGTATTATACTGTATGTGTGTATATATGGTGTATGCTTGTATATGATGTTGTATGTGTGTGTATATGTTCTATATATTTGCGCATAAGTGTATAAATGTTTGATTGCATGTGTGAGTATACAAATATATGCATTTTTTGAGTGGGAAGGGGGGTCCCATTCAGAAGCTTGCTATGGGGCCCAGCCTCTCCTCTCTTGCTATGGGGCCCTGCCTCTCCTAGTTACACCTCTGGATTTTATTTATACATTTGTAAGGAGCCAGCTCGACTGAATGGTTTATCAGTGTTTACTTTGATTCAAAGAGTAAGATTTTATCTGTCTTTCCATATTTTTTTAGGATAACAATATTCAGGAAATGCACGAAGATACCTTCTGTAAAATGAAAGACTTGTCATATGCCAGGAGATCCCTTGAAGACATCAGACTAGATGGAAATCCTATAAACCTGAGCAGAACACCACAGGCCTTTTTGTGTCTACCTCGTATTCCAGTTGGCAGACTTATTTAAGTCAGAAGACCAAACATTAATCTCATAAATCACCCACAAATAGTATATTTACTTGGCTTTCTAAATAAAACCCCCTTAAAATACTATGTAATGTTACATGACAATTTCTACTACAATTTCCTGTGTTTCCCTAAATAAAATGCAATCTTAATAACATTTGTAATTAAATATGCTAAAACTGGAAAATAATATGCAAAGGGATGTACATAAAGTACATGAATTAACACTGTAACTAAAATGTGTAATCTTGAACTTGTCTAATAATATCTAGCAAAGTTAATTCATTTAAAGTGAAGTAAATGTGAAATGTGTTACAGCTGGACTAAACATGTACATAAAGGTTGTGTGTTATTTTGTTGTACCATGATGCCACTCTCCTTTGTCTCAGTATCTTCAGGCTTGACATCAACAAATAATGTCTATTTCCTTAAAAACATATAAGAGAAAATGCACATTATATCATCTGGGTTAGGTAAACCTAAATATTAAGACACATACAACTATGAATCTTGGGTAATCGGATGTGGAAAATTCCCTGTAAGTACTTCCTAATTGTCCCAAACCCAGCTCTACAGTCCCAGATTTTAGGCCTCACTGTGCCCTGGCTGCTGTTGTGTGTAGCAGAGGCTGGCAGGCGCAATGATATGATGGAGAAGTTAGCCGAAAAAAGCCATGTATTGTTGACGTGCTGCCTCAGGTGAAGTCTACTAATAACTTCAGGCTGTGTTCACCTGAGGCAGCGTGTCAACAATACATGGCTTTTTTCAACTAACTTCTGCATTTGATGATCTGGTTGCGTTTTAAGCCAGATTCAAGGAGACATGGCGGACACCTACTGTTCACATTTGATATTATGATATCACCTATAATTTCACTTGTTACATTCTTCTATTTTATTTTAGTGATGATTTCACATAATAAAGCCTTTACCATTAAGTACAAAATCCGGAGACATAAATGTAACAGATTTTATGGTGAAAGAGATTATGTGAAACCATCACTAAAATAAAAGAAAGAAAGAAAATGTGTGCCATGTCTTTTGACTTGTAACATTGTCACCACTATTGCATTGCCTTTTGTGCCGTATGTACTGAATATTTAGTAATGATATGATGACATCCTGCATGTCAGCATCACAGCATTACAAAGCAGAAGGAAAAGAGAGGAAAGCTGCTTCAGGGGAAGGTGGAGAGGTAGGTATGTGGTGATTATTTTATTTTTCATTAAACAATAACAAGGAGTATTGGGGTTCACAGTATGAAGGGGAGCTGCTGTGCGGGGCCAGTATGAAGGGGACCTACTGGGAGGCACAGTATGAAGGGGAGCTGTTGCAAAGGCACAGTATGAAGGGGAGATGCTGGGTGCACAGTAAGAAAGGACCAGCTTGGAAGGCACAGTATGAGGGGGGGGGGGGGGCTGCTGTGGGGTACAGTATGAAGGGTAGCTCCTGAGTGGGCCACAGTGTGAAACGGAGCTACTGTGGTGCACAATATTAGGGGTGCTGCTTGCTAGGCCATATGTTAGGTGCATAACATGATACAGAGCTGCTGGGGGATCATTGTGCTGGAAGGCACAATATGAAAGGGAACCACTGGTGGGGGGGGGTAAAGCATGAAGGGTTATTGCTGGGGAGCGCAGTATGAGGGGAATATGATGGGGCACAGTATGAAGGGGAGTTGCTAGGGGGCACAGAACAAAGGGGACTGCTGGTAGGGCACACTATGAAGGGGATCTGCAAGGGGGCACAGTTTGAAGGGAAGCTGCGGGGGGAGGGCTGGAGTGAAACAATTTGAGGGGGAGCTGAGGGGGGCACTAAGGGGGAATTATACTGCGTGGGGTGGCATAAAGGGTGGGACAAAAGTTTAAGGTTTGGTCATTATAATCATTCAGATTGCTTCTTATATTTTGAAGCAAGCACTGCAGGCTGAAATTTGGTTAGTTGTTATGGACTATGCATCTAAGAGATAATGCTTTCGACACTCACTGGGGCAGATTTAAGAAACCATCTTTCGCCATAGCAACCATTTACTGCACAGCTTACATATTCATTGCCAGAATAAAAAATGGACGATACCTTGTTTTTGTTTGCAATGGGAAACAAAGATAGTTGGCCATTAAAGTTCAGCGGTCCACCGGAGTTCACCTTCTTCTTCCTGGTGCTTGTAAGTGCGTGTCTTGCGACACAATTCTGTTAAATCCCGCGTGTTGCCCAACTCCGTCGGGTTGTCCGACAGCCGCGCCCCCCCCCCCCGATTATTGTCACGTGCAAGCCGGCGTCGAGACGCCAAAATCTGATCGCGTCCGTCAAAATCCCCTGTTAAATCCCCTGGAAATCGTCAGCAAACCCGATGAAAATGCGCTCTGCGGACCCTTAGTAAATGAGCCCCAATGTGTTTATTCCTTTTTTGCATAGTTATATAATAGTTCCCATATTTGGAATTAATATGTCTCCATTCAGTTGTTAAAGGAAACCTACCACTTCGGATAGGGCTTATAAGCAGCACATGCCGTGCACTAGCTCAGGGTGAGCTGGTGCCGGCGCTTATCTTCGTTATATTTTTAAACTGTTTTAAAGCGTTTATTAATTAAACACTTTATTAATGTTTATATCCGAACTAGCTTCCCTGCACACATGCGCGCGATCGTGTGTGCGCCAGAATAGGAAGTGGTACGCCGAGCGCGAACCTCGGTGTGGGGAAGCTAGTTTGGATATAAACATTAAGCTGAGCTGGTGCACAACATGTGCTGCTTATAAGCCCTATCCGAAGTGGTAGGTTTCCTTTAATGATAATAGAAAACCATGTGCACAGACCGTACAACAATTATTATGCGGCCCATATGTAAGGAAAATATTGAGTGGAACTGAACTGCAAAGTGTGTGCTGTTGTGTGTTGCTGACCCAAACAGATATTTAAAAGTTGGGTTCGGTCAAACGGGAATTTAAATGGACCCACTTATAGCTACCTGCATAAAAGTAGTACATGTGCAGTTCTCTGCCTGTCTCCTACATATTGTATATCTCTGCTGCCACCACATGGCCATTTGCAATGCTTACTTTCACATTTTTTAGTTTATTTGAGAATAACAAATCTATTATATTATAACAAACCTCATTTGTTACACTTATGTGTATTGTTGTTTACACAAGGGGGAAGTGCAGCATTTTATGAAATTTCAGGGGTGATAAAGTAAATAGTATATGAGAATTTTATTCTACCATTTCTGGATTTATTTTTTAAAAAGTGCAGTTTCACAACATACAAGGTTTGGAACTATACATCTTGGGTTACATTAACATGTTTAATAGAGTAATGCTTGAAATGTATTTTACCTTGTGTTGTGCAAGTGTCAGGATCAGTGGTGGTGGACCCACTGGACCACCACAAGCAATGACATAAGCCGACACCTGGGAGCGGAGTCTAAGTGGCATACGGTACTCACCAGAGCCCACTGTAAAGCGGGTTGGACTTGCTGCGGCGGAATACCACCAGGTCGCTCCACAGGTGCAACTTTGCTTTCGGTGGTGGCCAAGGTGAGGTACAGAATCGGCAAGCAACATTGGAGTCGTGGATAGGCAGAATGCCATGATGGGCGGCAAGAAATCAAGGTCAGGAATGAAGCAGGAGGTCTCAACGAATAATCGCAGGAATCGCAACTGGAAAGCTTTCGCTAAATCTATAAGTCACAAAGATCCGGCAGGGGTCACTGGAGGAGGCAGGCTATATATTAGGGCAGCCATCATCCTAAGCTCTGTGAGCTAGGAATACATGTACACAAAGTAACAGGCCTCAGGCAGTAGTAAGATGCTGCAATGTGATTGAGATGGTGGAGTCCTGGAAGGAAGGACACTAGTTAGTACATAATTTATGTCTGATTATGTTATTTATATTGGGTGGTTAAAATGCTGTATTCCGAATAATATCTGTATGCCATACTGAAGGTTCTGAACAATTCATGCAGGATCTGGGGGACCGCCAAGCTCAGGGGCCCACTGGTGGATTCATTGGTTCATCTGCAGGCCAGTCCAAGCATGATTCAGCCTCATATATCAGTAGAAATAAAATAAGTCCCCACACAGCTTTAGTATCCAGGAAACAAATATTGTACCACGGACATGTGTCATACCTCCCAACTGTAATCAATGGGTCTTTTCAGACCATACAAGTCTATGGAGATGCATCAAAAACGCATCGCACTCTGAGTCACATGCAAGTCCAACGCAAGTGCAATGCGTTTTTCACGCATCAATTGCTATGGAAAAGATAGAGCTCAGCCCTGAGTCCTTTCACGCGCATTACGTGAGACACTGAACAAACTCTGACTGAAAACTGATTGAACTCTGATGCAAAACGTCATTTTTTCACTGACCAAACCCTGATCAGACTGACGTGATCTGCAACGCAAGTGTGGGAGGGGCCTAAATGTTATATAAAACATAATACATAAACAATGAATTGTAAACAGGAGCGAAAAAGTTATTACACAATAAATTGTCACCAATAAGATTGTATTTAGTGATGAGCGAGTATACTCGTCCGAGCTTGATGCTCGGTCGAGTATTAGCATACTCGGACCGGCTCGTTGCTCGGACGAGTATTTGCCCTGCTCGATAACGAGCATTTAATTAAAAAAAAAGAAGTGAAGAACAATAAAAAAATACAATTAAAACATTTAATTTAATCGTTTAATTGAAGAAAACAGTGAAATAACACAGTGCAGAATAGATTGCAGATGTTCGCGAACATCTGCGATCTGTTCCGGAGACACGCGTGCAGAACGGTGTTCTCCACAATAGTATTTGAAGAACAATATGTGTAGAGAACAACTTGCAGATGTTTGGCAACATCTGCAAGTTGTTCTCTACACATATTGTTCTTCAAATACTATTGCGGAGAACACCGTTCTGCACGGGTGTCTCCGGAGCAGATCGCAGATGTCCCGGAGACACGCGTGCAGAACGGTGTTCTCCGCAATAGTATTTGAAGAACAATATGTGTGAAGAACAACTTGCAGATGTTTCCAAACATCTGCAAGTTGTTCTCTACACATATTGTTCTTCAAATACTATTGTGGAGAACACCGTTCTGCACGCGTGTCTCCGGAACAGATCGCAGATGTTCCCGAACATCTGCAATCTGTTCTGCACTGTGTTATTTCACTGTGCTCGGTCAGTTTGTCATTTTACTGAAAAATGCTCGGGTCTCCCATTGATTTCAATGGGGCTCGTTACTCGAAACGAGCACTCGAGCATCGGGAAATGTTCGGTTCGAGTAACGAGCACCCGAGCATTTTAGTGCTCGCTCATCTCTAATTGTATTTCTAAACCTTAGTTCAGTTCATACATTCACTGTATGTATCATGGTAAACTTCTCCATAATAAAAAAAAGAAATAATAAAAGATAAAATGTCCCAGATTAGTGTTAAAGCTGAGAGACTTATTTAAATTTCAATAAACAGATGTAATCTTCTCTTAATCATAAAAATATGGCATACCATACCCATTCTTTGAAGCAAGCATTGTCGCACTCTGATGTGGCGTGTCTGCCTCAGTATAAACTTTACCGCTCTCGTCTCAGGACAAGGTTCAGAGATTGTTCACACCTGCACTGTGCAGATTCCTTGGTGTGCTGAAATCTGTAGTTCGATTCGGTTTTATTTTCTTGCATTGCGGATAGCCTTATTTAATCGCAGACTGTGAATAGGCATTCAATAGGTAGATATTGTTGGTTTGTATCATAGACGGTCAATACTAAGTACTCTTCTTTCATTTGCAGGGAATTTCCTTAGCTTGTTGTTATTTCCCTTTCTCTTTCCATATGGGACAAAATTTTGAGAAAATATTAAAAGCACTGGACATATAACTGAACGAGTTTTGGAACTTCTTGTTCCTTACTCAGCAGTATATGTCTCTTATTTGACTTTTTCCTCTTTTTATACTCCTAGTTGGTGCTCTGTAAAACATGGCTTGTCGGACATATGGAAACTCTGAAATGGAGTTGCCTGGTTTCTATGGTATCAATACATATGGGCATTTTAAAGGGAACCTGTCACCAGGAGACCCATTTTTAGCACTCCCCCAGTCCCCACAGAGCATAGTACATACACTGCCAAAGTGTTTTTGTATAAAAAATTGGTTTTACAGAAAAAAAGATGTTATATTGTACCTTTCATTAGCATCTGCTGTGTGACTAGGCAGTTGCCAAAAGGGAGGGTCTGGAAAGGAGCAGTCCCCCCCCACCCTTGGGAAACATGTGACCTTTTCAAATATATGCATAACTCGCCACACTCGGGATTGGTTGTAGAAGAGCAGGGGGCGTTGCTAAGCCAAGTGATGGGTGTTTTCATATATTTGAAAAGGTCACATGGAGAAGCTGTTCCCCAAGGGTGGGGGGGAACTGCTCCTTTCCAGACCCTCCCTTTTGGCAACTGCCTAGTCACACAGCAGATGCTAATGAAAGGTACAATATAACATATCTTTTTTTCTGTAAAACCAATTTTTTTTTATACAAAAACACTTTGGCAGTGTATGTACTATGCTCTGTGGGGACTGGGGGAGTGCTAAAAATGGGTCTCCTGGTGACAGGTTCCCTTTAATGTTCTCACATGCTTCTCCTCTTCTACAAGGTATGTGAGAAGGTATTGCCTCTCCTCACTTGGCCCCACCTTCTCCTGCTTCTTAAAAGTAAAGAATTTGTCCAGCTCACCCTAGAATCCAGATATCAGTCTACACCTCGACAGGTGTACGTTGATCGCTCCGAAGCAGGAAGAGCAAACCGTGAAGCAAGAATAGGAGATCCCGGCATTCATATGCGTAGAGATGGACGTAGTCCAGGTGAAAGGTAAAAAACAACTCTTCTTTATTAGTATGCATTAAAAATACAAGATCCCCCACATGGTAGACAAGACCTGTGCGTTTCGGCTATACGCCTTATTCTAAGTCATGATCCCGGCATATGAGTGCCGAGATCTCCTATTTTTGTTTCACCTTCTCCTGCTTTTCACAGTCAGAGCAGGGAAAAGAGAATGTCAGACTGCTGAAGGGAAATGGGGGAAGGTAAGTAACAGGTTTTTTTGTAATACACCAGAACAGGGGACAGGAGGGCACAATAAGAGGATTTTGGTGGACAGGGGGCCACAGGAGGAGGTTGGAGAAAGGGAGGAGGCTACAGGAGAAATCTGGAGGACAGGAGGTGACAGGTGGTGTCTGGAGGACAGGGGTCTAGAGGAGGAGACTGCAGGAAAAGGGGCCACGGTAGGACCCTTAGGACAGGAAGAGGCTGCAGGAGGGGGCTGGAGGACAGGGGCTAGAGGAGGAGGTTGGAGAACAGGGGCTACAGGAGTAGGCTGGAGGATAGGAGGAGGCTGCAGGAGGAGGTTGGAGGCTACAGGAGGAGGCTGGGGGACAGGGGGCTACAGGAGGAGGTCCACAGTCTTCATGAGCTTGGCGCACCCTGCGGGAGCCCAAAGTGCATGCACTGTGTGCACCAATTTTTTTTCTGTCTGACTCAGTTTAGAAGGTGTGTGCCACAATTATGTCAGACTTCTGACGACCATTTATGTGTACAGTGGAGCCTGTTGTTGAGGAAACCATATGCTGTTTGGTACTGAGTCTTATGGATTTGTTTCTACTTAACTAAAACAAAAACTAAAAAACTGTTGCATTAGTTCAGAGACTACAAGCGAGGATACAGAGTGGAGTGAGGACTGCAAGAGTGCTGCAAAGTGCAACAGTGCTGATAAGTGCATCTTTAGAAAAAAACATAGTTTGTGATAAGTGACCTGTGGAGGCTGTTGATGTTGTGTATCTTGAAAAAGTATCTTCCAAAGCATTTGATACAGTGCTGCATAAAAGATTGGTACATAAAATGAGACTACTGGTACAATCTGTGTATTTGGGAAAACAAATGTCTTAGTGATAGAAATCAGAGGGTTATCATTAAGGGCACATTATCAGATTGGGTTGAAGTTACCAGTGGGATGTCACAGGGGTCAGTATTGGGGCAATTTCTTTTTAATATTTTTATTAATGACCTCAAAGAGGGTTTACAAAGTAGAGTTTCAATATTTACAGATGATATTAAGCTCTGTAAAGTAATGAATACAGAGGAGGATAGTATAATATTACAGAGGGATTTGTGGGAGCTGAAGGCCTGGGCTGACAAATGGCAGATGAGGTATAATGCACTTTGGTCGAGGAAATGAAAATTATATTATTATATAAATGATAATTATGTTTTAAGTGATACATTTTTTATGGTAAAACTGATGGATAAAAAGATTTGAGGGTATTTGGGGACAGTAAACTCACTTTAGTGATCAGTGCCAGGCATCTGCTGTTAAAGCAAATAAAATGATGGGATGTATCAAGAGAGGAATAGATTCTCACAATAGGGACATAGATTTTCCCTTATACAAATCAATAGTCCCACCGCACATGGAATATTGTGCACATTTTTGGCCACCAGTGTATAAAAAGGACAGTTGAACTGGAATGGGTTGCAGAGGAAAGCAACTAAGAGAACTGAGGGGAGACCTCATCAAAATGCACAAATATCTGAATGGGCAGTACAGGATCTTTTTATACCTAGGCCCAAGGCCTACCATCGCCATAGACAGGGATTTTTTACTCTAAGGCTACATTCACACTGACGTATGGAGGACGTATATACGGCCGACGTATATACGGCCGATACACGTCCTCCATAGACGTCAATGGGCGCATGGCGCCCTACGGGAGCGGTACGGTGCAGCACACGTGCGGCACCGTACTGCTCCGTACACGGAAAAAGATAGGATGTGCCAAAATCCGATCGCGTGCGCCAATATCCTGGGGCAATTCGGCGCAAAATGGAAATATACCGCAACCCCGATGAAAGTGCAGCGTTCGGACCCTTAGTAAATGAGCCGCAATGTGTTATTAACATATGGTAACCCATCTGCAGAAACGATACAGGCTGTCTTGGCAACCAGTCACTTCTCCCCGATGATGTCATAAGGAGCAATGATCACAAACAATAAGACGGCGCCCACGCAGAACCAACATTTAAATGCCGGCGGCGTCAATGAAAGTGTTACCACCGACAATCGATGCAAGCTATTAGCAGTTTGTGTTTGCTGCAATATCCAGCAAACCCTATGTCTGTATTATGAAGGCTCACCCCGTAAGCCCTCTTCATACAACATAAGCATCTCTAGGCTGTAACAGCGGTAACAGTTTAATGGACTGATGTCTTGTTCTAACCTTATTTACTATGATGATACTGAGCCCCTACATCTTACATGGTATTACAGTCTATAATGGGGCCCTGATGCCCTCAATATCTAGGAGTCACAAGAATGCCCTGAGTAGCCAGCAGTCACATGAATGCCCCCAGTATTCATAGTGAAGCTCCCAGGAGGAAGCAGTCACAGTGATGCCCCTAATAGCCACATGTCACAGTGATGCCGCACAGTAGCTAGCAGTCACAGTGATGCCCACAGTAGCCACAATAATGCCTCCAGTAGCCAGTAGTATTGGGTGATATCAGTGGACCACTGCAGGGGTGGGATCCTGGCTTGGGTGAGCTGGCTGTTAAAACCCGGTCTAATCAAAGCTGTGTAATGCTAACAAGTAATACACCTGTGTGACATCACACAATGGGGCTCATTTACTAAGGGTCCGAACACCGCACTTTCCCGAATATTTCCGATTTGCGGCAAATTGCCCCGGGTTTTTGGCGCACGTGATCGGATTGTGGCGCATCGGCGTCAGCTTGCATGCGACAGAAATGGGGGGGAGCGTGGGCGTCGGACGGATTCAGAATAACCGTGGAATTTAAAAAACAAATTGTGTCGCTTTATTATTTACTAATAACAAAGTTGTATTGTATTTTAATATACACTCACCGGCCACTTTATTAGGTACACCTGTCCAACTGCTCGTTAACACTTAATTTCTAATCATCCTATCACATGGCGGCAACTCAGATGGCGGCATGTAGACATGGTCAAGACAATCTCCTGCAGTTCAAACCGAGCATCAGTATGGGGAAGAAAGGTGATTTGAGTGCCTTTGAACGTGGCATGGTTGTTGGTGCCAGAAGGGCTGGTCTGAGTATTTCAAAAACTGCTGATCTACTGGGATTTTCACGCACAACCATCTCTAGGGTTTACAGAGAATGGTCCGAAAAAGAAAAAACATCCAGTGAGCGGCAGTTCTGTGGGCAGGAATGCCTTGTTGATGCCAGAGGTCAGAGGAGAATGGGCAGACTGGTTTGAGCTGATAGAAAGGCAACAGTGACTCAAATCGCCACCCATTACAACCGAGGTAGGCAGAAGAGCATCTCTGAACGCCCAGTACGTCGAACTTTGAGGCAGATGGGCTACAGCAGCAGAAGACCACACCGGGTGACACTCCTTTCAGCTAAGAACAGGAAACTGAGGCTACAATTTGCACAAGCTCATCGAAATTGGCCAGTAGAAGATTGGAAAAAACGTTGCCTGGTCTGATGAGTCTCGATTTCTGCTGCAACATTCGGATGGTAGGGTCAGAATTTGGCGTCAACAACATGAAAGCATGGATCCATCCTGCCTTGTATCAACAGTTCAGGCTGGTGCTAGTGGTGTCATGGTGTGGGGAATATTTTCTTGGCACTCTTTGGGCCCCTTGGTACCAATTGAGCATCGTTGCAACGCCACAGCCTACCTGAGTATTGTTGCTGACCATGTCCATCCCTTTATGACCACAATGTACCCAACATCTGATGGCTACTTTCAGCAGGATAATGCGCCATGTCATAAAGCTGGAATCATCTCAGACTGGTTTCTTGAACATGACAATGAGTTCACTGTACTCAAATGGCCTCCATAGTCACCAGATCTCAATCCAATAGAGCATCTTTGGGATGTAGTGGAATGGGAGATTTGCATCATGGATGTGCAGCCGACAAATCGGCGGCAACTGTGTGATGCCATCATGTCAATATATACCAAAATCTCTGAGGAATGCTTCCAGCACCTTGTTGAATCTATGCCACGAACAATTGAGGCAGTTCTGAAGGCAAAAGGGGGTCCAACCCGTTACTAGCACGGTGTACCTAATAAAGTGGCCGGTGAGTGTAGTATCTGCAACGAGCGTATAGTCGTGTTTCATCACTAGGTGGTGCTGTGTCCAAGGATTGAGATACTACTGGCATGAAGTCTTCTAGATGCATTTGGTATTCAACTGTCTAAATACAGAAAAACAGTTATGGTAAATGCTTTTCATTTTCTTAACATTTTTTAATTATTTAAATAATTTTGTGTTGCTCCTGAAAATATTTCTTAAAATCGTGACATTTTTTTTCTTCAGAACTTAGCTTAAGAGTAGAATGATTCTCTTTAAGGCAATATGCCTTAAAGAGAATCATAAGCTTTTATCTTATGACATCCTCAGATGAGAAACCTGGCAAGGCATCTGGAAAAGCACTTAATGACAGTTGTAGCGCTGTCTCTGAGGCAGAATAATAAGCACAATCATCCTTTTGCACTATGGCCTTTTGTATAAGTCCAGACGTTCCGATAACAGAAGTGTCAGCATTCTTATTCTAACTAAAATTGAGTTCCGTGATCTCATCCTCATTAGTATGTGTTGAATCAAATAGAGAACACCATGCAATTTAATACTGGCATCGATTGAACATGCTCTTTTTTTCCTAGTTGTAATTAATACAATTCTGTTTTAGACAGCAGAGCTTCTAGGGCTGATAGTAATCTATCAATTCACGTGAAATAAACATAGCACACAGCTATGTAAATGAAGGATACTAACCGTGTGAACAACTAGGAAGAAGTTTGTATAAGCAGCCTTTGTTGGAACAGGTGACCTACATGAACATGAGCCTCTTTCCGGATAGAATAAACCCAGTGTGAAGAGAGCCCTTCAGTCACCACTGCCTTGAGGAACTACATTATAGCGAAAGTGTTGTCCTGGATGGAAGATTAATGTATTTTAATTTTTTATTTAAATCTTCGGACTGTTCACTGTGGTTGAGGTTATTACTATATAAACCCACTAAGGTTATAAAATAATAATGAAAGGATCTCTTGCAATATATATTAATTGTAATATCCGCTGGCCTGCAGAGCTGTAGGATATGTATATACATATGGATGATGGCAGTGGCCATTTTATACTCTTTAAATAAGGATGTAAACGCAGTGTCCAAAATATGGGGTAAAGTAAAGCTAAAGCTATAAAAGTAAAGCCAAAAGTAAAGCTATAAAAAGCATTCAGAGCTGTATGTTTAAAGGTATGAAGATGCAGCCAGGATCTTCTGCAGTATCAGAGCTAATCTAAAGATTAAGGGGGTTATTTATCATTGGTGTTGCTAGGTTTATTTGGCATAAAAAGTCTCATTGAGGTTTTTGGGGATTTTTCTCTGCTAAAAAGTCTCACAGCGCTATTTCCACCATTTCATAAACCTGACTTTAACATAGAACAACTGCTAGTGTAACACTGTGCAAAGCTAGATTCATGACTTGGGACTTTTGAAGTCCCATAAAAAGTCTCAAAGTGACTCCAGTCCTCTACTGGTCTATGTGGTGGGAATTTTTATGCATTTTGAAACTTTTTTGTGAATTTGTGAATCTGATGGCAGAGGTGATATTAAGCGCTGGCATGGGATAAATCCCCATGGTTTGTGGATCATTTGTTTTTTCATTAAAATGCATATAAAATTACTTTTCCAAATAACTGTTTCTATATATTTTATAAAAAGCTATTCACCCTCCACATTTTATCTGTAATGATAAATCAATAACAATACTTCAAAAATATTTCATACAAGCCTACAATAATAAAATTATATAAACTGATTAAGTTGTTATCAGAAAAACTGGCAATTAGGGGATCTGTCACCAGAGAGCCCCTACAGAAGCCCCTTACAGCTGCATGGCAAATTTGCCTTTCTGCTTTCTCTAGGCATTTGCATTACAATATAATTGTGTGTTATAACTTACCTTACACTCTGACAGAATCCTCTGTGTAGTCCCAGGGGTCGGGCTTTGGTTTGGATGCATTTCAAAAAATAGCATGTGACTTGTCATTGCTGCAGACTTTACAGCTCCTCCCTCCTGCTTCTTCACAGAGCTCACAGCCTGGTGAACTGACATCAGTGGGAGAGGGAGGATGTGTCCAACAAGATAGAAAAATGTGCACCAAAAGAGGCGTGTTAGTGTATAGTTGGACTGTGTGCCACATTTATTACTGACGTGCGCCACAATTTTGCAGCATGAACAAAGTGAACCAAAAAAAAAGGTGCACACTTTCCAAGCAGTCCAGGGAGTGCCAGAAGATGAAGATTGTGCACCAGTTTCAATTAATCTGGAGCACCCTGCACACTCCACAGGCAAATTGCACATAGAACAGTTTTGATAGATGTGGCCCAAAGTCTTTATTAGACTTTTACAAGTTCTGTCTAAGATTATATATACTCTCACTATATGATTGATACATTATAACTTAGTCTTAGGGTCTATAAACATTATTATGTTACAGCCATATACATTACTTATATTTAAATCTAAAGATATGATCTCACCCTATATGATAGCAGAATCCATAAGTATTTTGAAAGACTTTCATTTTGTCCTTGGCACTTAAAATACACAGCACATGAACAGAGCCATAATATCACCATCACATTTTGGAAAGGAAATCAAAATCATTAAATGAATTACCTCAGATGACTGCAAGGTTACGTTCTGCATGTAGTAAGAGACAATGCTTAAAATTTCTCAAAGGTGAAAGAGATAAAACTTTATGTAACGAATAAAGATACATTATTACCAAGCAAAGACATAGTTATTCTTCTATCTTATGCTGTTAGAAAAATGAGTGTATTGGGCTAACATCATGCAGTCAGAACGAATTCTCATTTTAGTGTAGCAAATTTATCTTGTCACAGTTGTGGGCTCATGCAATGAGTCGCTAATTCCTAATTCAAGTTATAGCATTACCTATGTTTCTGCTATTATCTATGTATCAATCTGGGTGTTTCATGGATAATGCCACCTTTTTTTCATGTTTTTGTACTTTTTCTGGTTTCCTACCTTTGTAAAAATAAATTGCAGCAAATTTTTGCCTTCAGACAGGCTTTTATAATAATTCCCCTTATCCCATATATTGGTTCCATTTTGACAACTATCAGCGTCAATTGTTCAGCCCATCTCATCCAACTATGAATACAGTATCCACCACGGTCTAGAAACCAACGGGGGATACAATACAAACCCAGATGAAAAGGACTTTTCTACATAAAACACTGGTCAAGCTGAGTTTGTTCTGACAAACTTTCTTCACATATCTGCAGTATTTAGGCCCCATTCACATAACGGGGACCGACATCTGGCCACAAAATTTGCTGACATATCACAGCCCCCATTGAGGTCTCTGGCACACAGTGTCGCACTGTGACTTGTCCTATAATTGCGGCAGCTCATCTTTCAATGGAGAGGGGCTGTGCTCGCCCGGGATCATTCCTGGGCAAACAAGTGGCAGTGTGAATGTAGCCTTACAAAGCAGAACATAGAACTGCTGAACTGATCACAGTCCATTCCATCGGTTCTGTGTTTGTCAGATACAGAGAACACATTTGTTAGCAACTGGCCTTAGTGTACAACTATAATAATTTCTTTATTGAATGGTGGCAGACAAGTAAAATGTTAATCACAAATCTGAAATGCAAACATTTTGAAGTAGCTGCATTACTAAAAATACGGACAGCCATATTCCACATCGATTGGATTTGTCATCACTTTCTGAGATGGAAATATCCCTTTAGAACTATATAAGTGGAATTATGAGTATTTAAAATATATTTTTCCTGTTATTAACATTTAAACAATTCATGATAAAGTCATTATTACATTTTTGATATCAAATATTTTAAAATCATTATGTTTGCCAACATTAGGACAATAATTAAAGATTTAAAAAGTAATCAGTGAATTTGCAGTTTAATTTACGCAACATGTTAAAACACAGAACTTTGAATCCACATGATCAGGTCTTCTGATGCAAATAGGTGTGGATCATAATGAGTGAGAACATGTAATTGAGAAGTGCTACTTCTCCTCTCTTTTTCACTCCACTGCTGGTTTGGACATCAAAAACTGCATCTGAAAAACCTGAACATGGGAACTCACCCTGAGGGTTATGGATCTGAATAATAAATAGACTCTTACTTCTGAAGACAGTACTGTACTTACTTTTTCTAGAATGTGACAAAGAATACATAATGTAGGAACTTTAGGTAGCACTGTATAGATGGAGAGATATTTCAGTTACATTTCCTCTTCAATAAGGAAATTGATCATGTAAGTTAAAATAAACTGTAGCCCTGCAATGATTACCATATTCTGCAAATGCAAAGTCATGAACCAGTAAGGTACCATAGTTTTGATTCAAGATATAAAGGGACAATAAAATTTGCACATACTCTAGGTTGAGACAGCAACATATAATCCTTACAGAAATAATAAAGTGATCCCATTCTAAATATCAATTCGCTGTATAGAGTTGGCCATTTCTGAGCAACTAAAATAGTATATACTTTTCTACAATGGCTTTCTACAAGATTTTGGAATATAACCGTGAAATAAGTAGAAGAAAAGTTTAGACATATCTATCTTAGGTCTTCAACAGTCCCCATCTTCTGGTTTATATCGCTTTATTTAAATCAGATCAGGATTTTGGGTCTATTTGTTACAGAAAAGTTACTCATCTCACACAGTCTCAGACTGCATTTTGATGGGCACAACAAAGTGCACATTTTAAAGACCCACCCTACATCCATAATATTCCCATTAAGAATGTAACATCAATAAGATTTATTAACCCATGGGGGCACATTTACTAAGGGTCCGCACACCACATTTCCGTTGGGTTTCCCGACATTCATGCGACACAAATTGGGGGCATGGCCGTCAGACAAACCGACTGATTCGGACTAAGCGCAGGATTTAAAATTCAAATTGTGTCACAAGACAATGCACTCACATACACCGGGAAGAAGGTGAACTCCGTTCATAACTCAATGAATACCAATCAGATGACCCTATTCCTGTATAGATCCTAACACCAAAACCACAATGGAAATACCAAAAGAGGCATATAGGACAACAATCTATCCCAACACAGACAAAAGACTATTTGTTGGGAATCAAATAACAACAATCTTTATTGTAAATTATTTACAGCAATCAAGACACATAATATTAAAAACATATAAAATATTCCACAAGACACAAAAGAGTGTGGTGGTGGTCCAAAAAGTCAATCAATGTAAATGCATCTCCACTATAATGGCCCAAATGTATATGCCAAATTGTCTACAAATTCAAATTACCCACCCGGGCGTGACATGATGAAAAACTACAGGAGAGAGGCTTGACCACCACCACAGCACCCCGACGCACGTTTCGCCGTCGCGTCTTCCTGGGGGTATGTCACACCCCCAGGAAGATTGTGACACACCCCCAGGAAGAAGCGACGGCGAAACGTGCGTCGGGGTGCTGTGGTGGTGGTCAAGCCTCTCTCCTGTAGTTTTTCATCATGTCACGCCCGGGTGGGTAATTTGAATTTGTAGACAATTTGGCATATACATTTGGGCCATTATAGTGGAGATGCATTTACATTGATTGACTTTTTGGACCACCACCACACTCTTTTGTGTCTTGTGGAATATTTTATATGTTTTTAATATTATGTGTCTTGATTGCTGTAAATAATTTACAATAAAGATTGTTGTTATTTGATTCCCAACAAATAGTCTTTTGTCTGTGTTGGGATAGATTGTTGTCCTATATGCCTTTTTTGGTATTTCTGTTCATAACTCGGTTAGTAAATGTGCTCCATGATATTTGTAAATCACCCTTAAAGGAAATCAACCACATGGATTTATTGGTTTTAACCCAAACATATTTCCATGTTGGTGTGTGTCCCCTGAAATCTGCTCTGCATTTAGCTGTTAATGGATTATTTTTCATGCAAAACGACTTTTAAATATGCAAATGAGCCCCAGGGGCTCCTGTGTACATCAAATAAGCCCCTTCTAGGGGAGGAAGGGAGCACTGAAAGGAAGAAGTGAATAATTAGCAGCTGAAATAGCCAGGAGGGGCTTCTGTGATGTACACAAATACACAGGAGCCCCTAAGGCTCATTTTGATACTTTTTTCCATCTTTTTTCACAAAAAATAAGCCAATAACAGCTAAACAAGGAATGGATATTGTCTCAGGGGGCACATACCAGTGTGTAGGTATGCTTGTGTTAAAACCACTGAATCCATGTGGTTGATTTCCTTTAAAAATGAATCTTACTGTTAAGTGGAGTCTCCTTCAATTCCAAATAGGCATTCTGCTGTATATTTGGGGCCCATTATAAATAGTTTGAGCTTAGGCCCACCCGAGGACTCTTTGATAATTTATAGATAATTTGAATGTAACTTTGGATAAATTTTATTGATAGGTAAATGGGTGACTATTAACATAAAAGAGAAAATCCTAGAAAAGGCATATCACTCCCTACCTCTGAATGTTGTAAGTTTAAAGGTATAAATATGGTGACATAGTCTCTTTAAGTGCCTCTGCAGTGGACATTCCCGTGATTTTGTTGAAACCTGATGCAGACAAATTTTGTTCTGTTGCTCTGCTGCCAGGGAGCCTCTCATAAGGGTTTTCTTTGTTCCTCACTTTCTTCAGTGAAAGTTTCTGAATGGTTTCTTCAAACTGTTAGCCAATTGTCATAGTCTGTGTCGCTCTACTTCCTTTTTCTCTAACCTAGACTTTTCTCCCCATCTACCTGCTTACCTTCCGTCCTTCTCCCATATCATAATGTCTTCCTCTTTATTACCCACTTGCTTGTTTGTTAACTTATTTTCAAAGGTTGGGGAACCCCAGTTAAAAATTGTTCTTCTGAAGTTGCTTAGTAAGTGCATGCTCATTAATCTGTGGTCCCCTATGGCTTACCATACTAACGCAAACCCAATACAAGATCTAACAGGTCTAAATATCTTTCTGTCTTGATCATTGCCAAGACAATTTATTAAGTCTTGCAGGGAAAGGCACACGTAGCATTGCATTTCTATACATGTGTCATACTCTCTAACACACATCAGTGCAGATCCTTGTCCAAGTAGATGGATCATCACATACATTTGCTGGAGAAAGTGTATCATATCTGGCAATATATATACCTACCTAGAAGATAGATTTTGGTGGCTTTCATGCTTATATTGCTGTCTTGAAACATGCAGATGCTGGATTTGTCTTGTGATAATTGCATACAACCAGTCTAATAATTCTGTACTTAGTACTAAAGCTACTACTATCCCAGGAAGCAAATCCATCTATAGCAAAGAGAGTATAGAGGTACAAAATCTTGAAACATTGACATTGATGCATACAGTGTATTGGAGCACCAGCTAGTGCATTTTTATTTCTTTTTGCTTTTGATCTAGAGTCACAGAAAGATTTAAACTTGACAAATTGTTTTACTTTGTATTGACTTAATACATGTTTTGATTTTCGTATGAACTGGTGTTTGAGCTCCTTCTGGGACAATGAATGATATACGTAATAACAATCTTTGTCACTACAGATCATGGTAGTTCTATTATAACAGCAGTATGTAATATTTAGTACATGAGGAAAGAAGAACACGCATATACAGTCAGTCATCTTGCAGTACAAGAAATCTGTTCTTCATTGCACAAGTTTGACTACTGACATTTACAGAATCTTCTGCTTCCATGTCTGTTACGCTTTGGTTCCTATGTCAGATTCCAAGGGAAAATAAATCACTTTAGAAGCAGCATGGTATAACAATTGATTTCAGATTTATTTTCTCTGTATCTTTCACGCTCACCGGGTTTGTACAAGATATCTGAAGCAATTCTAATCATATACAGCAAAGGAAAAATTGTGAAGAATCTAGTATTGAATATCATACGAGGTGAGCATAGCTTACCCTTCAGCATATAATAGCAATAGCTTGGAGGCTAAATGTAAAAGAGATGTTCCCAAGCTGGTTAAAATCTCTGTGATGGCAGGAGGATTGAAGTTCTTCCAGTCCCATCTGGTTGGAAGTGCTCACATCACATGCATTCTGCATAAGATCGCAAAGCCAATCCCCGGCTTCAGTAGTCACATCGAAATGGCTCAGTGGTCACAACAGGACCGTAATTGCAGCCAAGTAGGCCTTCCAGAAAATGTGTGTGTGGCGTGGGATGGGGGGGGGGTTCTAAGAAATGCTGCAATTTTAATGTTTTTCCTATTATTCTGTAACAGTGATGCTAAAGATGTGCCATTTTGCAATTTATATGACAATAAAAATGCATGCTGTCGTGATTTTCCAATCTATCATAGTTGCAGATTGGCTGAACTGATTGATTGCTGTATGAGCCTTCAATCTAAGTATGAAACAACCACTATTTATTCTTTGAGGTTATTAATATATGATACATGAAGGCGAGACCACCATGTTCATCATATATACAATAGTGATGCTGGGACCTATGTACTCCTTAAGTTCTCCTCGATAATACAAGTTATAAAAGTTATATCTAGGGAAAAAAGTATAGAAAAAAGTGGCCATATATATGGTTGTTATAATAACAAATAGCCAATACTGTGCCGCACAATGTATAATGTATAGTACAACTATCAGCTTCTAAAAATACACAAAATCTGTGATTACACTATATAGATAGGAATATATAAGCAATGACCAATACAAGGCCAGAAGTATGTAAGCACAAGGCACACAACTATATGGCTGACATTTTATGAGAATGTGTATTCCCACATTAAATACCTTGTGACATGGTGAGATAAGGATGGTCAGCGTCAAAAGACTATACTCGACTCGTGTTTTACCACACTCAGCTTCCTCAGAATCTGTATGTTGCTCCTTCATGTCCATTAAGCTTTGTGAGACTCTGAACAGAGAATCACATACACAACCTTGGAAAACACAAAAAGGGAAAATGAATAAATATACTGAACATTTACAAATAGATTATAATTAAAAAACAATGCAATATAGTAAAAAAGAAATCTTGTGATGTGCAATGGAAAATGAGTGAGGTAGACTGTTGTTCTTACATACTCCGCAAACTGTATGGTTTCCTCAGTGACTGCAAGCCCTAAGGTGTAAAATGTATGATTTCCTCTGTGACCCCAAGCTCTAGGGTGCAAACTGTATGGTTTCCTCAGTGACCCTAAGCCCTAAGGTGCAAAATGTATGGTTTCCTCAGTGACTGCAAGCCCTAAGGTGTAAAATGTATGGTTTCCTCAGTGACCACAAGCCCTACGGTGCAAACTGTATGGTTTCCTCAGTGACCCTAAGCCCTAGGTTACAAAATGTATGGTTTCCTCAGTGACTCCAAGCCCTAGGGTACAAACTGTATGGTTTCCTCAGTGACCCTAAGCCCTAAGGTGCAAACTGTATGGTTTTCTCAGTGACACTAAGCCATAAGGTACAAAATGTATGGTTTCCTCAGTGACTGCAAGCCCTAAGGTGCAAAATGTATGGTGTCCTCAGTGACTGCAAGCCCCAAGATGCAAAATGTATGGTTTCCTCAGTAACTGCAAGCCCTGAGGTGCAAAATGTATGGTTTCCTCAGTGACTGCAAACCCTAAGGTGTAAAATATATGGTTTCCTCAGTGACCGCAAGCCCCAAGGTGCAAACTGTATGGTTTCCTCAGTGACCCTAAGCCCTAAGGTACAAAATGTATGGTATCCTCAGTGACTGCAAGGCCCAAGGTGAAAAATTTATGGTTTTCTCAGTGACCACAAGCCCCAAGGTGCAAAATGTATGGTTTCCTCAGTGACTGCAAGCCCTAAGGTGCAAAATGTATGGTGTCCTCAGTGACTGCAAGCCCCAAGATGCAAAATGTATGGTTTCCTCAGTAACTGCAAGCCCTGAGGTGCAAAATGTATGGTTTCCTCAGTGACTGCAAACCCTAAGGTGTAAAATATATGGTTTCCTCAGTGACCGCAAGCCCCAAGGTGCAAACTGTATGGTTTCCTCAGTGACCCTAAGCCCTAAGGTACAAAATGTATGGTATCCTCAGTGACTGCAAGGCCCAAGGTGAAAAATTTATGGTTTTCTCAGTGACCACAAGCCCCAAGGTGCAAAATGTATGGTTTCCTCAGTGACCACAAGCCCCAAGGTGCAAACTGTATGGTTTCCTCAGTGACCGCAAGCCCAAAGGCGCAAAATGTGTGGTTTCCTCAGTGACCGCAAGCCCAAAGGTGCAAAATGTTTGGTTTCCTCAGTGACCACAAGCCCTAAGGTGCAAAATGCATGGTTGACCACAAGCCCTCCAGTCTCAGAGGCAGCAACAAAGCCCCAAAACATGATGCTTTCTCCACCACCTACCTTCAGTAGGTCTTTATAGCTGTTACCATAGGTTTCTTTCTCACATCTTTCAGGATTCTTGCTGAGCACCTGGATTGATTCAGAAACCATAGGAGCAGTTTGAAATGGTTGCCACCTCAGGCTGTGAGGTGAACTTGTCTCATTACCTTTCTCTATTGCAGACTGATATTAGAATGATTTCTATGGCTGTCTTATTCTATGATAGATTTCCCTGATCTTATCAATTGTGTACACAGGTTTCTCTATATTCAGTCTATCCTATTACCGACAACAGATATATTTTTAGAACCTAGAATACAACATGGCATGGGAAACATTGTATCCCCCTTCTTTGTGCCAGTTTTCTGCGACAAAGAGTCACATCTATAGGAAAAACCTGTTACATTTTTCTAGTTATTTATTTTGTAAATGTCATGGTATTCCAGTTCGCTTCATTGTTAGCCCATAAAGGGTTATAGAGCCTTTGCAGCAGCCATCTTTCTGATCCTGGACAATCTACATCATTTTACCAACAATTAAGTCATCAACATTTTGTGTCACCACAAAGTACAGAAGAATCTCCAACAGTTAATCTGTTTTTTTTTAAAACTATGAATTATTTTTGGCATATTTATTAATTAATTGACACACAGAAATGTATTATCCATTGTATATACTCATGTACCTGTTGATACTTATACTGTATTGATACTATATTTTTCTTATATATAGGGTCTTGTTAACCCACATATATTTATATACTGTTTGAATATCATGTGTATATTATTATTGTGTAATTATTATTGTATGTATATGTATACACACAATTTTTTTTTTTTTAAAGGCATCTTTTTATCTAGTTATTATATGTACTCTTTCTTAGTAAAGTTTTTTTGGACCCAAAACACATCATGGTTTTCTTACTTTTAAAGACAAAGTTTGCCATTTGACTGTCCATTTGGTGTGGGCTTATTTCCAACATCTACACAGCAGTTGTAATAAAATTTATTATAAACCTAACAATGCAGTATGTATACAATATATACATTTTTCACTTTAGCTACTTTGAGATCTTTCTGGGGGCTGAATGTATTATACATTATCTTTTCTATTTGATCCCAGCTTGCTCTTCCCGTAGCAAGGCTTTGTAATATAGAGGAAATAATAGAGCTCCGAGCTGATGATTCATAATGAATATGCACAGTATTCAGCTGCTAATCACAGTGATACCTCCGCTCATATTAAATAGAAATATCACATTCTGTTTTTGACTTCTGGACGACATGTATGTGCTTATAAAGATAATGTGGTCGGCAGCACTTGTTGCAAAGGTTGTGGAAAAAAGGACAATTACACTGTTAGTGGCCATGTGAGAGGATCAACCAATTCTGGGTGGACGTATTCTCACTGATATCGAGGGTCACCAAAGTAATTGTTCAGCCATGTCCAGGGATTTCCCTACTTGACAAGGGAAATTCCTGAGACAAAAACAAGGTGGGGATTCATTTTTTCAGTTTGAATATTGGTTGGGCAGTTGGCTCATTTTCTGTATTACTTGCTTGTGGGAAAGGGAAATAAATGTCATAGTAATATTTGGAAGTTGGGGATTCATATTACCAACAACATAATTATCTATTTTGGATAATATAAGATAAGTTAGATCAAAGTTTACCTTTCTGTATTGGAGTGGCCAGTGAGGAGCCAATCCCCCTACCCTCAGGAAACCCTTCATGCATCGATTTTCAATTAAAAAATTCTATTTAAAAGAAAAACTCCCCTGTCCCCCAAAATTCTTCCCCCCTTTGCTTCCCCCCTTAGGGTGTCATACATATCTGCCTCCCTCCTCACTGGCTTATGGGACTAAGGACACAGCTTTGCATTCAGAAAGGTAAACTTTGATTTAACTTATCTTTTTTACAGAAAAATACAGTTTCTCTATAAAAACTCTTTGGCAATGTGCACATTATTCTCTATGGGGACATGAGAGAGCCAAAAAAGCGCTCCTGTGAACAAGTTCCCTTTAATTCTTCAATGTGTACTTGATGAAACACAAACATTAATAAAACAGGAGGAGCTAAGCATATTGATAGTTTGGTGGCAAGTGTTTGTCTTTCATCTATTTATATCTCTGCTCTTTCTATGATTAAAGAGGACTTCTCACCATCTTCATCAACTTTATATCCAGGCATTGCTCCACTGGTTTTGGTGCAGTTGGATTTATTTCTCAAGTCACCCCTATTTCCAAACATTGAATATCAATATTGTAAGCTTTTAATTTTCAGATGGTGCCAGGCTCTCTGCTCTAACCAAGGAGCACACATCAGTAGAGAGCCTTATTAGCATAGTGTCTTACAAGTACTCTCTGTGTGTCTGATCAATATGCAGACCCTACATTTTAGTAGTGATCCCAATAAATGACATCTGACGGAGTGGATATACAAATAGGTTTTCCTAGATTGGACAAGGAAAACCAAGCCTCTTTTGCTACCTTGTAAGGCAGCCCCGTTACCATCAAGCATGACTTCCAGGAAGCCTAATGACATCATGGAGGATTTAAGCCAAACCAATATATCTATTTCAGAAGGAACAGATTTCCAACCATAGACAGCACAGTTTCAATGGTTGGGTCTCTTCAGTACAGTGTAAGGAACTAGTTTAGCTGACTGAGAGGCTTTTGACTAGGGTTGGAAGTAAGAGTTCTCCTTGTAGAGGGTTTGCCAGTTAAAGCCTCCTTGCAGACTTGTGGAGACTTATAGCCATTGATGGTTCACTAGGGATTCTGGGAAAGATGGGGGGTAAATTTCAACTATGCTACAATCAGTGGAGCAGCACATATTTAAGAATACAAGGATACAAGATTGAGTTTATAAAGATGGTGAAAGGTAAAAAAAAAACAGTCTATGCATACATAATGGATTCTAGATAAGAGTACCGTACTAATAATGTAGTTATTTTACATGGATAATTACCGGTGGCCAAAGCATAGTATAGCTCCACGGCAGTCAATTATAGGGGCAGCACGGTGGCTTAGTGGTTAGCATTACAGCCTTGCAGCACTGGGGACCTTGGTTCAAGTTCTCTCCGTGTTTGCGTGGGTTTCCTCTGGTTTCCTCCCACACTCCAAAACATACTGGTAGGTTCATTAGATTGTGAGCCCCATTGGGGACAGTGACCAATTTGGTAAGCTCTGTGCAGTGTTGTGTAATCTGTGTGTGCCATATAAATAAAGACATTTTTAATAAATTATTATATCAACTGCATAAATGGAGTTTCATCCATATATACAAACTAATGTCAATATTAATGTTAAATTGTCCAATTAATCACCTTTGCAAACATTATTGATATATGAAACATAGTTGATTCAATATATTATTTTAATTCATGAGAAAAGATGCTCTGCTAAGCATGTTTTCTCTTCCTCTCTTTTTTTATGTATTCTCTCTTTATTTAATCTTTTGTATTCTCTTTATGTCCTTCCTCAACTTTATTTGTTTCCCTTCTATTTATCTTTCTTTTTATCCCCTTTGTCTCTTAACTTTTATTTATTATTTCTCCATTTTATACACTTTGCATGGTCTTTTGTTTACTGGTTACATCACTAGATTACCCTATCATCATTGCAATCCCTTTATTATCTTCTTTGCTTATTTGTATGGCCCACATTCTTCCTGTTCAGAGTCAAAGTCACATGTATCAGCTGGCCCAACACATCAATATTGCCTCGATCTGCTCATACAGTTCTTTAAGACATGAGTTCATTAGTTCCAAGTCATGGACCTGATGATTTATTGATACATACAGGTATGTTACCCACCCACATTACTATATGTAATGAATAGTTATTGATCTATACCTAAATGAACACTGGAATCTTTCCACAGAATTAAAACCTTTTAAATTATTATAAACTATTACTCCTGTACCTGTCACTTCATTTATTGGTGTGCTTCCATGGATAGTGTTTGCAATGGTAATTACATAGAAACCATTGGGTCCTAGGAGGACAGTACTCAGAGATAAGCACCCTGCCACACTACTGTGTTAATCTTTAAAGACACCAATGCCACTGATAATTGTACCCAGAGTACTTGAGTGTTTTTTTTTCTGTCCCCAATGCCCTTATAGCAGCCCTTAGCAACCTCTCAGATGTTGTGGTCAGATGGTACCACAACACCTGAGGAGTTAGTTTTTGTTCTAGTTTTAGATGCTGTAAAAGAACAGTTCTTCTGTGTAACATCACAAAAGGTGTTCTGCTTCCATTGCAGCTGCATCTCAAGGCTGTTGTCAATAGTTTATTATTAAATACTTCATTGTCTTCCCATAGATTATTATCAAATTATTAATGTCAAATTATTAAAAAATAAACAATATATTAAAATATTAATAAGATCAGTATCTCTGTAATTGTATTTCCCTGCTAAATAAAGGCTAGGTGTCATTTGTACCAGATAATGAAAGGCATAAAAATAAATCTTATAGCTTTAAAAAAAAGTTATAGCTGAAGTTGCTGCTTTGCAAATGTGCGGCAACCAGAAGGGGTTAGAACTTTACCAAATTCTCATATATGATTCCCCCTTTAAAAACAAACAGATTAATGCCCATATTGTGCTGTTCACCTTTTTCTTTCCAAAGTTAAAGTTTTTCTGCTCTGAAAGTGTTTCACAAAAATCTTTCTCACTAGTGGGGAATTGGGCAGAGACTAACCTCTTACTGTACCTGCCCTTAAGCTGAGTACAATTTACTTTGCCCACAGATCCCATGACACCTTGTGTTCTCCCTCAAAGTAATTTAGCAGGAAATCCAGTGAGCTTCTTAAAAGTAAATCCACTGAACACTGCATATTGTCCATACCATGTATATGGTGACTAGCCTGGCAGCTTTCATCACATGGAGGAGCATGGAAAATGTAATGAGCAGTGGAAGTCATAAGTTAAACAGTTGCATGAATTATATAGTTTGTGCTTTGTGGGTTAATTTCCTCTCTGCATAGTTCAGAAGTGCCAAGGTGGGGGAGGGGAGCAGCAGAGAGAGACAGAGAAAGTTCTGTAAAATCACAGACTGGAATGGAGGAACTGATAGGGAACATGGGTGATCTTGTACCTCACCATTCTGTGTATGAGACATTTGTATCCACAGCACTGGACACACTGAGCTCTGCTACACACACACAGAGGCACACAGAGAGCACTGTCACATGACCTCCTCCTCTGTGAGCAGGGAGTAGCAGCCCCTCCCCTACTATGAGTCCTAGAGTTGATGTAGAGTTGTTCATAGGGTGGACTCCATGGTTTGTCATCACAGACAGAAGAATGAGCTACTTCATCACTGAGATAATAGTGTGTTATAGCAAAGAAATTGCTGCACATAGGTAACTAGAATGATAGGCAAAGTTGTTCTAGCTATTGATTTCTGGGGGAAACATTTTTTTTCTTTAAATATCATGTTATCTCCTTGATGACATGTTGGTACTTTTAAAGATGATGTCTGCACAGAAGCTACAGGGTCTCTACTGTTTAATATGACAGGGATTCAACCATCATAGCCCAAAAGCATTGACAACCTATTAATGCAAACAAATGTTTAATCAGACTACAACATATCAAGATTTACTCTTACTTCCAATAAAAGTAAAAGCGATTAAACCGTTTCCCAGTGGGTAACACTTTTATGACTATGACATCTTGAAGTATTCAAGAGGCTCCCAGGCATGCCCAGGAGCTACAACCATTGAACCCTGTCTCTGGCAATTACTTTTTTTAAATAAAGTTGTATTCATTTTAAGGAAGAGAAGTAAGGTAATCACAAGCAAAAGGGTAATTTGGTTTGGCACCACAATCTTGGTGCCATAACTTTTACAAATGATTAAATAGAACAGTACAATTTTGATTCTTAAATTTCATGTCATACAGATCTTGTACGGCTGCTATTAGCTTGAATGTTAAATAAACTACATAGTCACAGTCAATTATTGTACTTTGGTGGCTCCTTTGAGCAAGTCCATAAGGAATGAAAAGAATTTCCCACAGATTTTCAAATTGATTCCAAAAAGATAAAATAAAAAATATATCACAACACAAAGGAGAAAATATATCATACGCTGGAGCTCCTTCACCGGCATACAACAGTGGCCATGTCCCCCCGTGTCCCATCAGATACATCAAGAGGCTTAGGTACAACCTGGAGTAGTTTATTGTAAAAACCTGTGAACTGGCGCCGCGTGCCCGCCCACCCTGCCAGCGGCCACGCCCCTCTACACTGCATGATCCTTTCACTGCTTTTAACTGATTTAATCACTAAGATGAGGACTACAAGTATCATATTGACCTCTGTATGTGCTGTATTTATGAAGCTGCACCACAATCAGCTTTTCATACACACATGTGGTATTTACTAATCAAATAACTTAATTTATATGTGGTATTTCCCTCAGTTTTCAATGTCTTGTGATAAACAATTTTGTGTCCATTATTGAATGCAGAAGAGGAATGCATTGTTCTGCCATAAAAGATTTTTAAGAGGGTTCTGTAACAGGATACTTACTTACTTACAGTGATAGCGGCATTCCACAAAATAGATGTTATCCGACAATCCAATAATATGAAACATTAGATACCCTCGGAACCACAGTGAGGCTAGCATGCTGCTGAGGCATTAGGATGTAAGCAAAGAATTCTAGAAGAAGTGAAATACCACCTAAGACTTCATATACACAACCAGATTGGGACAGTGATGGGGACACACAAATTGCAGCCAGGGGCACCTAGTCACAGTGCGATAAGCACAAAATGTCCCACTGCATCATGACTGAGCTGATCAGATGGCATAAAGAATAGAGAAGGTCCTGTTTTGGAACTGATTTGCAAAGCAGCCACTTCCTATAAGCTTCCCATATGTTTCCTATGGTAAAGTAATGGATCAGGAACACTCACCCTCTCAATTCTCCACCAAATGCATGAAGCCTAACATGGGTTTTAATAGTAGTCGCTAGTAGGTAGTGCATTTAAGGGTATCCTGTTTAATTGTTTCTTTAAAACGCAACTTAGGAGGATACTCAATTTAGTCATAGCTGGGGTATAGTCACACAGGATATAGAAGAAAGAAAAACCTTTCCTGTTTTTTGACGGGTTGTCAACAAATTTCTTAATGTGCTGAGGTATAGTGGGACTCCTCCGAGGCAGTGTACTGAAAAAGTACCTGAAGGTATTTATAAATATCCCTAGGCAGCCCAAATCTAATGGTGAGATTGGGAAATTGAATAAGTTCATTTTTTCTCATAAAGTGTCTCACAGACTTACCTCCTTGTGCCTCCGTGTACCCCCAGGAGAACTCACCTCTACTTGCTCCAGTGGCGGTCTCAGCGGTTCAGCGCGCCTCCCCGTCTCCTAGGGCGCACACGCTGGCTCACAAAGATTTAAACGTCAAGCACGCCGATATTGTTGCTGGCCTGCCGCCTTCCCAGATAAATTCCCAGCCCCTTCCTGTGTCCCCTGCCGGATCTTCGAGCCTATACCATTGAGAAAGCTCCCCTGCGACATTCCAGAGTATTCCTGAGTTCCCGTTCCCATCTGACTTGGCCTTGCATCTCTGCCCGCCTGCCCTGACCCTGTCCCTGAACCTGACCACGAGACTGTTTCCTCGGCTGCCACCGCGGGCTAGTCGCACCTGTGGAATGACCTGGTGGCACCCCGCAGCAAGACCGTCCCGCTTTGTGGCGGGCTCTGATGAAGGCCAGTTAGATTCCGGTCCCAGGTGTCTACTTATCCTGCATCCTGACACCCATCCCACCATCCCACCAAACTCAGACCTGGGATGTTACATTCAAAAAGTCTATTGGTATTTGCTCAAGAGAAAAGTGAAGAGAAAGGTGTAATTCTTACACCTGCAAAAAGAAGGGAAAACTATCCAACTCTACTTATTAACAACAGGAAGAATGGCAAATTATTGTAGATAAGAAATGAATGCAGCCAAATTAGTACAACGCCGAACAAGATCAATACGGTTCGATGCCAGACCTCATGATCCACGACTAAGATTCTTGGCTTGTAGCAGTAAGGACACTGGGTGAACATTAGATCCGATGCTCCCAATATTGCCTTAGACATGCCTGTTGGGGTATAGACATAGTTTTCCCTTTATCGACCCACTATATTTCCAGATACAAAGAGTGGAAAACATGTAAAATGGTAATGGTAAAGTGAATCATATTAAAAGTGTATATAAATTAACATAAGAAGATATATATATATATATATATATATATATATATGTTTATTAAATATAGTAAAGAGTAACTTAACCTTAGAAGCAATGATTTGAGAAATGAACCACTTCCTTACTTTAAGACTATATACATCATCTTGTGAGCCCTCTCCATACGTGGTGGCTGTCAGTTGTATTATACAGCTAGCACCTGCAGATTATTGTCTTGGTTGGTCCTGGAACAGATCACAGCAGTGGCACCTAACAACTCTGCTCATGGAATAAGAAAAAAAAAAGGGTTTTGTAGCTCACCGGTTTTCCCATTCACATGTGCAGGAGATCCACACTGACGTAGTATATGGTCCAAGACTTCAGAGAAAGAAACGGAGCTCCGCACCAGGTTCAGGGTAAAAATAGTTTCTTGTCAATCCAGACTTTATTTTGTAGACAATTTTAAAATATACATGGCAAGTCCCCTAGACCATATAGAGGAAATTAACCTACGCGTTTCAAGTGCACGTGGCACTCTTAGTCATGGTTAAATTATTTGTGAGAGACGCCGGGATATGTACCTGCCTCCTGGAACACCCTGGTCACATGACTCAGGGAGATCCTGAAGACATGGACGGACCCAGAAAAAATCTAAAAACAAGGTAAGTACATAAACTCTGCTCATGTGCGCCGCCATCTCTTAATTCTAATCAAACCCTGCGATAAATATATATATTTTGAACAGATGCATAAGCCCATTAACCACTTCACGGTGATGGTAGTTAGTCTGTTTTTATATTGCGTGCAGCATCACATGGTATCTACCAATGCTGCAACACAGTGGCTACAGGGACCAAGGCCCAACAGCCCCCCGAGTACAAATATGGCAGACTAAGCTCCCATAGTTTTGGACCTTGGATCCCCATCAGCACCAGACCACAGAAAAGGCAGATGTCATGCTGTACTGCACTGTGTGAACAGGTATTAAATGCTTCACATTTCTTGTGATCCCAGAAACTGTCTGCAAGCAAATATGCTTAGCTTGCCAGTATGGATACCGAGGGCTACTGGGTCTTGGTCCCTGCTGGCTTTGTGTTGCAGTGATGGTGGACCCCATGTAGTGCTCACAGTTTAGTGTGTGTAGATCCACTAAAACAATGTCACAGTGAAGTGGTTAGTGGGCTTATGCAATTTGATAAAAATGTAGGTAAGAACGTCAAATTAGTTTTGTTAATGCAGTCATCGAGATCTTTCTCTCCAAATGTTGATATAGATTAGAAAATGTAATGCATTGAGGTTGTGTGTATAAAATTAGGACTAGAGGGAGATTTATCTTATAATTTATCATCGTATGATTAAAATCTCTGCTTCTCTTCTATCTGTGGGCCAAGCTTTGCACCGTTTATTTCTGGAATTTAGTTTGGCCGCCGTCCCCCCACAGGCCACTCCCTCCCCTTCATGCCACTCCATATCCCCATGGTGTAGAGATGGCGCAAAGGGGGAAATAATCACAATTGCTGTTTAGCTACCATTTGTAGGAATGTAGGAATTGTATGCCAGTTTTCTGGCATAAGAGTTTAGATAAATCTCCCCTGTAATCTCTTGGAAGTCATAATAGCACAATGTAGCTGTTGTAGTGGCATCTGACAACTATGTTGAGATAAAAAGGGATATACCTTGACTGAGACCACTATTTCACAGGTGTGGTAGAACTAAACTGTCTAATGTTGCAAGTGGTAACTACATTGCTCAATTATTGCCAAGCGTGCTTCTTTTTTGTAAAAAGTAAACCTGATAACTCTCGTTAGACCCTAAACATATCAGTGACAATACCAATAATAAACATATTTTACAGACTGATCAGACATCAAAGATAGAGATACAGTAGTGCACAAAAACATAGGGATAATGTAAAGGTGCTGGACTTACAGGCCCCCGACTGTAATGTATTGTTTACTCTACTGGTCTTCTCATATGGGGAGAAATGCCTTAGGGGATCCGGAGGCTGATAGGACTGAGTACCATTGCATCCTCTGCTCCCCTTCTTACTGAGCAGTATACTTTCATGCACAGAATAATTTCTCAACATACTAAATCTCTATCATGGTAATTGTTTTGATTTTCCAATACAGAGCTGGAAATCTTTTTCACAGACACAAATTTAAGAAATTTGGTTGTTGTCTGTCTGCAGTCACCAATAGAGGGAACTAAGGAACTCAATATAAACATAAAAAGGGGAATTCATTATTTAACTCTTGCAAAAAAAGTTGTATAAGACTGTTGATTATTTTGGAGAAATCCAATTTTTGTTCCAAAATGTAGATTTTTCAACCACCATTACCACTTATCTGAAAAATTAGCTAATTGGGGGCAGAGGTCACAAAATAAGAACAGCTGCAGTTACCAGCTTAACCATTTCATACAGATCGGTGCAGTGTAGTGCTGTGTAATCTCTGGAGGTGCCAGGTGTCAGACCCCTACCAATCTGATGTGAACATTTTAGATTATTTGTAAATTTAACATTGGATATCTGTAAAGCTTCAATATGAAATACCGTAATCCTGAACATGTCAAAATTATTGAAAGAGTGTACTTTAGATTAAAGCCACTATTTCTCATATTTGGTGATGTGCAAATGTACATGCCTACCTAGTAATCTTCTTTTCATCTTGGTACCTCAAATTATAGCTTTGAATCCAGAAATACTTCACTTTATGATTTTTAAACCTTTTTTTATCACCATCTTCATCATTATGTGCAAAATTGACAGAGAACATCAGAGCCTGAAGGAAAACTAAATGAAAAAATGATATTGAAGTCAGAAAAGGCTCAAATCACCAAACACCACTCATCTAATCCCTCTTCGATAGTAAAGACGTCATATACAGGATCAAATATTTCACTCTGCTGTAGGAAACTGCTGTATGTCTACTTCAACTACATCTGCCAGTAATATTACACATTAGATTGTTAGCTATTTGCCAGGTATGTATGGAATCTTATATTTTCCAAAAGAAACCTTTACTATTGATTTCTGGAGTATGACCTTAAAACCAGTAAACAATGTGTTACTTGACAGATGGCTGCCTAATAAGATTAAACATTTAATTCATATAGTAATATCCAAATCGAGCATTAAGTATTTATTTTTTTAAATCCCATACAGTATCTTTCATTTAGGTATTAAATGCTAGTAGAGGGCATATTCTCAACCTCTGAGAATACTTACATTTTACATTATTATCAGAATGTGATTATAGTACTGATTATAGAGCAATATTATGACATGTGCCATTTATATCATTTATTACACAATAATATTGTATTACTCTATAAATTATACGACAACAATATTTTATATATATTGTTGCTGTAGATTACATATATTACATGTTAAGCTTGTCGTTCCATTTACATATTGTCATTGACGAGTTTGTCTTCTGAATGTGGTCAGATGACATTGTGTAGTGGTATTATCAAATGTCAGCATTTTTTATATTGTGGTGATGATGCTTTTTGAAGATTTGCCTGTTAATTTTAGTGGACCTGATACAGCAGGGGATCAGGGGTTGCTCCTGATAGGGGGAGCCCATGGCCCCTGGTAGTCTTAATCTGCCACTGAGAGAACTTGATAAGACTTTAACATACAAAATAGAAAATATTTATTTTAGTGCCATTGTTGAAGAGCTCCCTTCATAACATTTTTACATTGCCATATTACTATGTCCCTGATGACAATAAGTTGACGTATGGTTTTATTAAAATCTCTTGAAATAATGGAATTCAACATAATTGCAGCTCGGAGATATTCAGGATGATGCTGCTCACTGTTAGCTTAATCAAAACATAATAAACAATACAGGCAGAGCATATGTCGATGTCAACGCAGCATGAAATGTTTCATTAGGGACAATGGTATTTATGCTTGTTACATCATTAACAAATCTTCACTGCATCGATAACTACTAAAGTTTGTGGATGAGCTGAAAGTTGCTCTAACAAACTGCTATAATAAAGTTCTTAATGCTTTTACACAGCATAATATCATGTAATGTCTTCAACCAGGGGTGCCAGGGGTCAAAAGATTCGGGACATGTGTGCCAGCCCTACTGTTTAACATTCTTATAATTCAACGATATCTGCATCCAAGAGTACCATGAGGTCAATGCATTGTGCCTTCTGCTCTTGGCCACTTACAACAGGAAGCAGAAGAATACTTAGTGTGGCTAGAAAAGTTAGTATTCTTTCCTTTTATTATACAGAGTGGGTGACACATTGAGGGGGCATTATTTAGTGCGGAGTCCACACTGAGAGGGCATCATTAGCTACAAGTGCACATTGAAGAGAATTTATTTGATGGGGTTATAAAAGCACTTGTTAAATTTGTTAACCGTTTAAGCAAATATGAAATAAAACAAATTGGAAATTCTATAGAAAATTTTCAAATTACTGTTGTGCAGTTTCTCTTGAGTCTGACAATACCCCACATGTCGTTGTAAAACCACTTTGTGGACCAATAATAGAGTGCAGAAGGGAAGGAGTGCCATCACGCTTTTGGAGGGCAGATTTTGCTGAAACAATTTTCAGGTGCTATGTGGCAGTTGGTGAGTCTGTAACATACCAGAACATGAGAAACACCTAAAATGTGACCCTACTTGAAACTAAATCCCGCAAAGAATATAGTAACATTATTTTGGGGTCTCTAAAGCGCATAGATTATATTTAATTCATTTTCTTGGAAGGAATGGGTCAGTAATTTTGCTGAATAAAAACACATTTGGAGAGGACAATCACGTTTTGCATTCCTGTCTTCTAAGAGGTGTAACTTTTAGATTTTTTTATTAAATGAGCTGTATTAGGGCTTAGCTTTTGCATAATGAGTAGTACTTTTTAGTGGAATCAGTGTGGTGTTAACTTGACTTTTTGACCACTTTTTATTGATTTATTTGTTTGGTTGGATGAGCAAAAATCTCAATTTATTTGCCCAATTTTTTATTATTTTTTTACGGTGTTCACTGTACTGATTTTATTTTATTGTATGAGTTGTTAAAGACATGGCAATATGTGATATGTGCAGTTTGTGTCGTGATTTTCACTTTTTTTATTTGTAGGAGTTTGTCAATTTATGGGGCGTTTAGGCTATTTTTTTACTTTTTATTTAATTTTTTAATTGTATTTTTAAAAATATTTTTTACAATATGATTATTTATCATTTTTGATTGCTTGTTCCAAAAAAGACAATGCCATACTAATGTACGGCAGTTCATTACAGGGGACACACGGGCACACATAGAAGCCATATAGGAGCTGCGGTCATGTGACAGCAAGGTAAGTTGACAATATAAGTCCAGGTGCACTAACTAGATGCCGACCTGGATGTACATTTTCATCTAGGTTCGTTAAAGGGGAAAGAACTGCCTGGAAACTTCCCTGGAAAAGCTGGTTGCTGTCATTTAGAGCTCATTTGTTTTTTACCTGTGATGGGAGACCGATCCTGTCAGCTGCTGGGTGCGGCGTCCAGGAACTGGCCAGTGCAATTACAACTTGCTGGTTTTAAAATTCTCCTGACACATTGGTCATATTTCTATTTACTGTGTATCTGACCTCTTCTACATCATTTTGACCATTCTATTGCTATTCAATTCTGTGCTTAGCCACCATGTTGGTGACAGGGGTTGTTGATAAGTTTAGAGCCTGCACCCCTTTATCTAAAATTACACAGCTCATGGATGGAGCATATTAGACCTGATGAAGCACCCTTGTAAGAGGTATGAAAATTGTTTTCAAATTTTATACCAAATAAGCATAATTTGGAATAAATAGCATTAGATTAGCATTAAACATCCCTCTCTTCCATTCCAGCATCTTTTTCCATTGGACAGTGGAGCTGGACTCAATGAAATGTTTGAAGAAAACTTCTAACGACGAAGAGCGGACTAACTTCTTGTTTTGATTACATTTCCTTTGTTATCATTTTTTAACTTTCCCATTTTAAATTTTTTTTTTCAATCATTCTGCCTTTCATGATCATGTGAATGACTAATTACCCACCATTCATATGGTCCTATCTATATGTATTCCTATACATATAATTATTCATTCAACTAAATTATCATCCATTCACCCAATCACTCAAATATGCAGTGACCCATTTGTCATCATCACCATCACCATCAGAATTACATCATCCATCAATTACCTATACATTACAATTTTTCCACATTTATTTATATATTTATATATTCATTTTACATATTTGTTTATTTATTTATTTATTTGTTCATCTATTATTTATTTGAATGTCACTCCAATCATATGCCAGTTTTTATATCTGATAAAGATTCCCAACTTCAATCTATCTTTTTACCAACCAAACCCTCCAATCCTTTGATACACTGCCCAAATATTTTTTTTAAAAAGTCTAGAATACTGATCTAAAACAGGCACTCGAATCACTGATAATTCAGTGAATCGCTCTGCACACTTGGTATGTCTTTTGACGCCTCACTGCCGGACGCCATCTTTTCGACTCCCTCTACACTAGTGCGCACGCGCATACCTCACGCGCACACCTCACGCGCACACGCCTGCGTCAGAGGTTTTGCGGCCTTTTAACTCAGAACGCGAACCTCCACGCTCATGCACTGGAGCGATCCACACGCCTCTCCAGCGTTTGGTAAGTCCCACTATCTAAATGTTTTATACTTTTGTACCTTCTACTATTGTATGAATTATTTATTTATTGATATCTAATCATTCATTTTCGAACAGATCCCCTCCTTTCCCCCTTTTATCAATTTTTTGTATGTATACCTTTGTCTTTCGTCAATCAACAGATCACTCATCCACTTGAAAAAAGGGACCACAGATCCCCAAAACGCGTTGTGTCTTTTCCATGTATATTTTAACATCAAAATAAAAAGAAAAACATTTTGGAAACCTATATCCGGTCTTGCTGTGCACCATCCGCTCTTGATTTCACTGTACCTAGAGCACAGATTTAATTTTCCCACAGCTGTTGGTTTCCATGGGCAACTGGAACAGTTTTACCTCAGACACTTAATCAATTTCCCCCTATGTGTTTATATATATGTTGTATGTTTGCATATGGCTTTGTATGTTTGCATATGGTCTCTATATGTGTGTGCATGAGTGTTTAAATGTGTGATTGTAACTTGTGGTGCAAGTATACAAATATGTATATTTTTTAATTAGGAAGGGAGGCCCTATGCAGCAGCCTGCTGTGCATCTGATAATACCACTGAGTTTTCTGTATGAAAATTAAAAGTTGTCATTCCCATTACTGGCGAAACTAAACACCAAATAGGTCAAGGTACTTACAGTAGCAAAGAATCTTTTTAAAAAATCAAATCAGTTATTTAATAGTTCAGACAGATTCAACTGAAATCTTTGTAATACACGCAGAAATTATGTTATGTTCATGTGCTACATATGGAGATATTATCAAAGTTAAGATATCCTTAAAAATCTGTATAACATTGTGATGGTGTGTTGGTTGCTCTATATTTGGAAACATATCTTATATACAGTAGTTATTTATAAACTATATTTTTTTACATTGCTAGATGATGTATAGCTATGTGTTGACATTGACATTGAAGTATCTATCTAATAAGAAAGTGTATTATTAGAAACAAGTTTGAAATCCCAAGTGTTTTAAAACAATTTTGCTGACCATGAATAGTTCATAAAATATTCCTTATATAGTCAAAGAATAGGTTTGTGGGGAATAATTCACTACATATATTTAACAGAGGAATATACTAAGAATATAGTGGGAGCAAGAAAAAAGTCCATGATGCCAGTAAATTTAAAATACAATCGATTTAGAACCATCTTTTAAAAAGATAGCAGCATTAGGGAAATGGAGCATCTCAGTCATAATGATTAATGCTTTAATACAACTATTAAAATGATTAATTTATATAAATATAGAAATGACCCATAAAACAAAATGGTTAAAAAATATTCCACATAAAATCACTTCAAAAGGGGGTACTATTGCTTACTGGAGAAAAAAGATTTTCAGAGGAGGCAAGAACTGTGAATCTGTGGAATGGCCCGCCTCAGAATCAGACCGCAGGAAAAGCAGAAGACTTCAAAATGAGCCTAGATGCTATCTGAAAGAGAATAACATATGATGCTGCTTCAAGGGTCCTTTCTTGAAATTGTCATCACCATGTATCCAGAGCTATAAGTCTCTATTGAATCTTGTGTTGTAGACTGCTTTGAAGATATTTTTTCACAAGAGGCTAAAAGTGATGGGTGTAGAATAAAGCAGCAACAAGAGATGCCCAAATAGAGAAAGCCCAGCAATGGGAAGTCACCAGTGATGAATGTGCCTGGGACCTTCTCAAGCTTTCAAGCATTCCCTTCCTTTCTGGAGGACAGAGAGAACATTGACCCATAATTGGCAAAAATTACCATCACATGCAAGTCCCATAAGATTGCAGAGGAGGACTGGATCAGTTTATGGGGCGGGTAAGACTAGATAGAATCAGTGATCAGACTATGTTGTAGCTAATATGCCATCAACTATGAGTACTATAGGCAAAGTTCTCATTCACTTCTGAAAGAACTGGAGTCACATACTTTGGAGGAAGCGTAGTAAATATTGATGGGAAAATTGTTTAACTGTTATAAATATTTGTGTCTCTTTGGGTTAGGGGTTGGACTGGGGTCACGGGGTTGGTGTATGTCAATGGACTTCTACCCAGGAGGAAAGGAATGCAAAGAACAAAATGAGGATCTCGTGAGACTACAGAAGATTGATGGAGCTGATTATCATCTGATGTAGACATCAAAAACAATACCCGGACTGTGAATAGAAAAGTAATGATAAACAACAAAAGGGAAGGAGAACATAGGAGAGTGATGGAAGATGGTGGATATTCAGTAGATTAATTCAGGAAAACCCTACAGCTGGAAACAGTTTATCATCTTGAGACTGCAGTGAGACAAACCCGCAGTCCCTTCTGGCTGGAAACAGATTGATGCCCAAGTATGTGTTATTGCCTGACCATCTAAGGACTCCACTTAACAAGAGGCCCACTGGAGAACAGCTTTTTTTACGGGAAAGTGGTGTCACAGTAAATGTGCAATCAATATATCGATAAATATATATATACACTTTTGCCCTGGCCCTGTAATAAAATATATGATATGATATATGATATGATACATGATATATGTATGTATATACAAGGGCGATTCAACAAGTACCCACGTTTGACGACAGTGGGCGTTGGAAAGTTGGTGTTATCATCGTGTACTGCCATCTATCAAACGAAGACAAAAAAAATTGCAGACTGACTGATAGGTTAATTTGAATTTGGCAGCCATATGAGTAAGATGTGTTTCGTGATTTTTGCTAAGATGGAAAAAGAGCAGTATTGTTCAGTAATTGGCTTTTTGTTTTTGGATGGGAAAAAATGTGAGTACCACTCACCACTACACCACTATAGTTTTGTGTCTTTTAGTTTCATTTGATCTTACTTGTAATGTATGTTAAAGGGGTATTCCAGGAATCAGCATAATTCATATACAAATGGATACTCAAAATATAATGTAATTAGTTGTTATTTAAAATTTAGCTCCCCTTAGCAGAAAATGCTGGTGACATAGACTGTGGTGGAGAATTAAAATGCTACTGGCCCTTTAATCAGTCCGTTAATTTCCTCTGCGCGGTCCATTGCAGAGCATACACAGGACAGAAGATGGCCGCTGGTCACATGTCCACATCACATGTCCTGCACCTGCCTGGGCAGGTCATGTGATCAGCACTATGTTTGGCTGTAGTCGGTTGGTTGCTGTGCATCCAGTATGGCCAGTGTTGTGGTGAAGGCAGTTACACATCATTACTATGGTAACAGAGCAAGACAGTCTGTTATATCATCACTGGGAGCATACCATAAGAGGGAGGAGGAGTTACTGAGAACTAAAGGATCATGGGACTTGTAGTTTCCAGTAGCGGCCATCTTAGTGATAACTCTACCTACTTTAGAGAGACCATAAATTTTGTAAATCATAAAATCAAATTATTTAAGCTCCGTTTTGTGACTAATGACATTGATGGGTTTTTGTGTCAGACGTTCATATTCCCGGAATACCCCTTTAACCTTTTATTGAATCTACAGCACCATATAATTATTTGTGCTCTATAAATAATAATATGTAATAAGACGTATAATAATATGTAACTTACCATAAAGGAGCTGTCCAATTTTTAAAAAATTAATGTTATTTTTTGTGATGTTTTCATTTCAATTTTAGTGTCATTTAATATAAAACTTTATGCTTTAGGCTAGGTTCACACCTAGTTTTTTTCACATGCTCAGTGTATATGCTCAGTGCTCAGTGTACATGCTCTGAGCATACCTATTGACATATACTGACAGAGGCAGGCTTTCTGTGCCTTTCAATCCTGCTGTCTCCTGTTGAGCAATGTGCTTGCTGGTGGAGACTATTAAGCCCTTAGCACAGTACATGTATGTCAGGAAATTAGGTCAGTTGCTGTATCCAGAGGTACTTGCGATCCCGGCTGTGTAACCCTATAGAAGCCGCGATCATAGTGACCACAGCATCTATGAAGCAGAGCTGAGTACTCACCCGGCGGGTTGGTATCTTCAGTACAAGGCATGCAGCCCTGGGGTCCTATGAAGGTCCCCAGGACCTTTGGCAGTAGGTGCCTGTTAGATCATGCTTGTTCATGTCCCACCCTGGAACAGGGTAAAACAATTAAAAAAAGGGTAAATAAATGAATAATAAAATAAATGAATAAAGATCTCCTAATGCCCCATCACATATAAAAATGTAATTGTACATTAAAAAAGTGAAAATCACCACAAAACATCACATATTGGGTATCACCCATAAACGCAGTAAAAAATATTTTTTAAAAAAAAGATAAAAAGTGATCAAAAAGTAACATTTACCCTGACATGATACCAATAAATAGTACAGCTTGTCCCACATAAAACACACCCTAAAACATCTCCATACATAAAAAAAAAATGTTATGTGTTTTAGAACATGGCGATGCAAAAACAAGCACATTTCTCAAAAATGTTATATTCTTTTTTTTTTTTTTTTTAAAGTATTTTTTTATTTATTTTAACAAAACAATAAGGTTACATACAGTAATTTGTGTTGCAACTAGAGATGAGCGAGCACTAAAATGCTCGGGTACTCGTTATTCGAGACGAACTTTTCCCGATGCTCGAGTGCTCGTCTCGAATAACGAGCCCCATTGAAGTCAATGGGAGACTCGAGCATTTTTCAAGGGGACCAAGGCTCTGCACAGGGAAGCTTGGCCAAACACCATGGAAACACCACGGAAATGGACAGGAAACAGCAGGGGCAGCATGCATGGATGCCTCTGAGGCTGCTTAATCGCACCATTATGCCAAAACTATGGGCAACAGCATGGCCATGACAGAGTGACAGAATGAAGCTAGATAGCATCTAAAACATCCAATAATTGACCCTGACACTATAGGGGACGGCATGTAGAGGCAGCGGCAGCAGCGGCAGGCTAGAGAGTGGCATGGCGACATACCCTAAATGGACTCAGGCTTCAAACCAATGGGTGGCAGAGAGGAACCAAAGGAGGTGAGCAAGAAGCGCTCAAATAATATCGGTACATGATAAAAGTTTGCCAGTATATTTTGTGGATTACACAGCAGGGTGGCGACAAAGTTAACATGGAAGCCATGAAAACAACCCAAAATTCTGCCTGACACAGCTCGTTTGATAAGGGGACCATGTATGGAGGCAGTGAACTAGTAGTAGATTAAAGGTGCTGCCGTTAAAACTATGTTAGTTGGATCTTGGCATGGAGCTGGGGCTCCGCTGCCAGGCGAGCTTTCGCCAATCCAAGCCCGTGTCTCTAGGCTACTCCCCAAACAGCACTTCTAAGAACCTTTTGTATAAGATCAAGTGTAGTAGCGTTCTTATAAGTTTAGGATATGGCGGGTGAGGGGAATGTAAACAGAAGCGCAAGAAGCGCTGAAATAATATCGGTAAATGATAAAAGTTTGCCAGTATATTTTGTGGATAACACAGCTGGGTGGCGACAAAGTTAACAACTTTGATGTGGAATCCATGAAAACAACCCAAATTTCTGCCTGACACACCTCGTTTGATAAAGGGACGATGTATGGAGGCAGCTATATGGACGACTTTTGGAGGTAGCAATGGAGACAACGTGTGGAGGCTGCTATGGAGACAATTTAATTTGGATAGTGCCTGCATGTGGCAGTCCAAAAAAGTTTTCAAACCAGAGGAGCAGGTAGGTGGCCCTCCAGAAAAATTGAATAGATTGAGTGCCTGTATGTGGCAGTCCAAAAAAGTTTTCAAACCAGAGGAGCAGGTAGGTGGCCCCTCCAGAAAAATGAAATAGATTGAGTGCCTGTATGTGGCAGTCCAAAAAAGTTTTCAAACCAGAGGAGCAGGTAGGTGGCCCTCCAGAAAAATTGAATAGATTGAGTGCCTGTATGTGGCAGTCCAAAAAAGTTTTCAAACCAGAGGAGCAGGTAGGTGGCCCTCCAGAAAAATGGAATAGATTGAGTGCCTGTATGTGGCAGTCCAAAAAAGTTTTCAAACCAGAGGAGCAGGTAGGTGGCCCTCCAGAAAAATGGAATAGATTGAGTGCCTGTATGTGGCAGTCCAAAAAAGTTTTCAAACCAGAGGAGCAGGTAGGTGGCCCTCCTGAAAAATGAAATAGATTGAGTGCCTGTATGTGGCAGTCCAAAAAAGTTTTCAAACCAGAGGAGCAGGTAGGTGGCCCTCCAGAAAAATGGAATAGATTGAGTGCCTGTATGTGGCAGTCCAAAAAACTTTTCAAACCAGAGGAGCAGGTAGGTGGCCCTCCAGAAAAATGGAATAGATTGAGTGCCTGTATGTGGCAGTCCAAAAAAGTTTTCAAACCAGAGGAGCAGGTAGGTGGCCCTCCAGAAAAATGGAATAGATTGAGTGCCTGTATGTGGCAGTCCAAAAAAGTTTTCAAACCAGAGTAGCAGGTAGGTGGCCCTCCAGAAAAATTGAATAGATTGAGTGCCTGTATGTGGCACTCCCAAAAATTGTTTAAAACAGAGGACCGGGTCGGTGGCCCTCCAGAAAAATTAAATGCATAAAGTACTATAGCTAGAGCCAGTGGGCCCTGTCAAAAAATAGCCAGTTTCCTCTGCTTTACTGTACAAAGAGGAGGAGAAGGAGGAAAATGAGGAGGAGGAGGAGTGGATAAATTATTCAGGTTGAGCTTCCTTCACCTGGTGGAGATTGGAAATTATGAGAAATCCAGGCTTTATTCATCTTAATAAGCGTCAGCCTGTCAGCGCTGTCAGTCGACAGGCGTGTACGCTTATCGGTGATGATGCCACCAGCTGCACTGAAAACCCGCTCGGACAACACGCTAGCGGCAGGGCAGGCAAGAACCTCCAAGGCGTACAGCGCCAGTTCGTGCCACATGTCCAGCTTTGAAACCCAGTAGTTTTAGGGAGCTGTGTGATCATTTAGGACGATGGTATGGTCAGCTACTTACTCCCTCACCATCTTTCTGTAAAGATCAGCCCTACTCTGCCGAGACTGGGGACAGGTGACAGTGTCTTGCTGGGGTGACATAAAGCTGGCAAAAGCCTTGTAAAGCGTACCCTTGCCAGTGCTGGACAAGCTGCCTGCTCGCCTACTCTCCCTCGCTACTTGTCCCGCAGAACTACGCACTCTGCCGCTAGCGCTGTCAGAAGGGAAATACTGTTTCAGCTTGTGCACCAGGGCCTGCTGGTATTCATGCATTCTCACACTCCTTTCCTCTCCAGGGATGAGAGTGGAAAGATTTTGCTTGTACCGTGGGTCCAGGAGAGTGAACACCCAGTAATCGGTGCTGGAATAAATTCTTTGAACGCGAGGGTCACGGGATAGGCAGCCTAGCATGAAATCTGCCATATGCGCCAGAGTACCAACGCGTAAGAATTCACTCCCCTCACTGGCCTGACTGTCCATTTCCTCCTCCTCCAACTCCTCCAACTCCTCTTCTTCTGCCCATACACGCTGAACAGTGAAGGACTCAACAATGGTCCCCTCTTGTGTCTCGCCAACATTCTCCTCCTCTTCCTCCTCAACCTCCTCCACCTCCACCTCCTCCGATATGCGCTGAGAAACAGACCTAAGGGTGCTTTGGCTATCAACAAGGGAATCTTCTTCCCCCGTCTCTTGTGACGAGCGCAAAGCTTCCGACTTCATGCTGATCAGAGAGTTTTTCAACAGGCCAAGCAGCGGGATGGTGAGGCTGATGATGGCGGCATCGCCACTGACCATCTGTGTTGACTCCTCAAAGTTACTCAGCACCTGACAGATATCAGACATCCACGTCCACTCCTCATTGTAGACTTGAGGAAGCTGACTGACCTGACTACCAGTTCTGGTGGAAGTTGACATCTGGCAGTCTACAATCGTTCGGCGCTGCTGGTAAACTCTGGATAACATGGTCAGTGTTGAATTCCACCTCGTGGGCACGTCGCACAACAGTCGGTGAGCGGGCAGTTGGAGGCGGCGCTGCGCTGCCCTGAGAGTGGCAGCATCTGTGCTGGACTTCCTGAAATGCGCACAGATGCGGCGCACCTTCGTGAGCAAATCAGACAGATTGGGGTATGTCTTGAGGAAACACTGAACTATCAGATTTAACACATGGGCCAGGCATGGCACATGTGTCAGTCTGCCGAGTTGCAGAGCCACCACCAGGTTACGGCCTTTGTCACACACAACCATGCCTGGCTTCAGGTTCAGCGGTGCCAGCCACAGATCAGTCTGCGCCGTGATGCCCTGTAATAGTTCTTGGGCGGTGTGCCTTTTATCGCCTAGGCTCAGCAGTTTGAGCACCGCCTGCTGTCGCTTAGCGACGGCACTGCTGCTGTGCCTAGAGCTACCGACTGATGGCGTCATGCCCACGGATGGTAGTTCGGAGGAGGAGGTGGAGGAGGGGTGGGAGGAGGAGGAGGCATAGTAGGCCTCAAACACCTGGACCGAGGTAGGCCCCGCAATCCTCGGCGTCGGCAGTATATGACCAGCCGCAGGGTCAGACTCGGTCCCAGCCTCCACCAAGTTAACCCAATGTGCCGTCAGCGATATATAGTGGCCCTGCCCGGCAGCACTCGTCCACGTGTCCGTGGTCAGGTGGACCTTGTCAGAAACTGCGTTGTTCAGGGCTCGGATGATGTTGTCTGACACGTGCTGGTGCAGGGCTGGGACGGCACATCGGGAAAAGTAGTGGCGGCTGGGGACCGAATACCGAGGGGCGGCCGCCGCCATGAGGTTGCGAAAGGCCTCGGTCTCTACTAGCCTATAGGGCAGCATCTCCAGGCTAAGCAATCTGGAGATGTGGATATTAAGGGCTTGGGCGTGCGGGTGGGTTGCACTATATTTGCGTTTCCGCTCCAGCGTCTGGGGTATGGAGAGCTGAACGCTGGTGGATGCTGTGGAGGATCGTGGAGGCGACGATGGGGCTTTTGTGGCAGGGTCCTGGGCAGGGGGCTATCAGCTGACACAGGGGAAGGAGCAGTGGTGTGCACGGCCGGAGGTGAACGGGCTTGTTGCCACTGAGTGGGGTGTTTAGCATTCATATGCCTGCGCATACTGGTGGTAGTTAAGCTATTAGTGGTGGAACCCCTGCTGATCCTGGTTTGGCAAAGGTTGCACACCACAGTCCGTCGGTCATCCGGTGTTTCCTTAAAGAACCTCCAGACTTCTGAAAATCTAGCCCTCGCCACGGGAGCTTGACTACGGGCAACATTTGGCGCTGATGCACCAGCTCTGGCCCTGCCTCTCCGTTTGGCCCCACCACTGCCTCTTCCAACCTGTTCTGCTATAGGACTCGCCTCCGTCTTAGAAGCACTGTGTTCACCCGGCCTATCAACCCAGCTTGGGTCTGTCACCTCATCATCTTCCGATCCCTCAGTCTGCTCCCCCCTCGGACTTCCTGCCCTGACAACAACTTCCCCACTGTCTGACAACCGTGTCTCCTCATCGTCGGACACCTCTTTACACACTTCTTCCACTACGTCAAGAAGGTCATCATCACCCACAGACTGTGACTGGTGGAAAACCTGGGCATCGGAAAATTGCTCAGCAGCAACCGGACAAGTGGTTTATGAGTGTGGGAAGGGTCCAGAAAACAGTTCCTCAGAGTATGCCGGTTCAAATGCCAAATTTTCCTGGGAGGGGGCAGACTGGGGGGGAGGAGGCTGAGGTGCAGGAGCTGGAGGAGTGGCGATTTCGGTGACATGGGTGGACTGCGTGGAAGACTGACTGGTGGACAAATTGCTTGAAGCATTGTCGGCAATCCACGACATCACCTGTTCGCACTGTTCTGGCCTCAACAGTGCACTACCACGAGTCCCAGTAACTTCAGACACGAACCTAGGGAGTGTAGCTCTGCGACGTTCCCCTGCTCCATCATAAGCGGGTGGTGTCTAACCCCGCCCAGGACCACGGCCTCTGACCCCTGCAGTAGTTGGACGCCCACGTCCCCGCCCTCGTCCTCTACCCCTAGCCCTCGGGTTAAACATTTTGAAAATGAGAGTTATAACTTTAATTTTTTTTTAACTTTTTTTTGTGTTTTTTGTTTTTTTTTTGTGTTTTTTAGTTTTTAAAACCAAACGATGCTATCCTATTGCTATGGCTATTTTCTAGCCAAGTATGAAAGCACACTGCTATGCCAGATGAGATGACGCTGAGTTATTAAAAAAATAAACGTAAAATAAAAAAGGAAATGGCAGACTGTGCCTAATTGAAATCCAACCCCTAATAAATTTTCCCACTTCGGTCTTTGCGATGGATATGTGCATCACTAAGCGCAAAACACAGTGGTCGCAAGTCTCACTACAAATTGCTCACAATTTGCTAGTAGATGCACTGCAGCAAGTACAGCCACCAGCAGATCAACCAGAAATCAAATATATATAACGCTACTGTAGGCGTAAGTAAGCCGTTTGGATTCTCCTATGCCTTTTTTGTAGCCAAGAATGAAAGCACACTGCTATGCCAGATGAGATGACGCTGAGTTATTAAAAAAATAAACGTAAAATAAAAAAGGAAATGGCAGACTGTGCCTAATTGAAATCCAACCCCTAATAAATTTTCCCACTTCGGTCTTTGCGATGGATATGTGCATCACTAAGCGCAAAACACAGTGGTCGCAAGTCTCACTACAAATTGCTCACAATTTGCTAGTAGATGCACTGCAGCAAGTACAGCCACCAGCAGATCAACCAGAAATCAAATATATATAACGCTACTGTAGGCGTAAGTAAGCCGTTTGGATTCTCCTATGGCTATTTTCTAGCCAAGTATGAAAGCACACTACTATGCCAGATGAGATGACGTTGAGTTATTAAAAAAATAAACGTAAAATAAAAAAGGAAATGGCAGACTGTGCCTAATTGAAATCCAACCCCTAATAAATTTTCCCACTTCGGTCTTTGCGATGGATATGTGCGTCACTAAGCGCAAAACACAGCGGTCGCAAGTCTCACTACAAATTGCTCACAATTTGCTAGTAGATGCACTGCAGCAAGTACAGCCACCAGCAGATCAACCAGAAATCAAATATATATAACGCTACTGTAGGCGTAAGTAAGCCGTTTGGATTCTCCTATGGCTATTTTCTAGCCAAGTATGAAAGCACACTACTATGCCAGATGAGATGACGCTGAGTTATTAAAAAAATAAACGTAAAATAAAAAAGGAAATGGCAGACTGTGCCTAATTGAAATCTAACCCCTAATAAATTTTCCCACTTCGGTCTTTGCGATGGATATGTGTGTCACTAAGCGCAAAACACAGCGGTCGCAAGTCTCAATACAAATTGCTCACAATTTGCTAGTAGATGCACTGCAGCAAGTACAGCCACCAGCAGATCAACCAGAAATCAAATATATATAACGTTACTGTAGGCGTAAGTAAGCCGTTTGGATTCTCCTATGGCTATTTTCTAGCCAAGTATGAAAGCACACTACTATGCAAGATGAGATGACACTGAGTTATTAAAAAAATAAACGTAAAATAAAAAGTAAATGGCTTTGCCTAATTGAAATCAAACCCCTAATAAATTTTCCCACTTTGGTGTTTGAGGTGGATATGTGTGTCACTAAGAGCTAAACACAACGGTAGCAAGTCCCCCTGCAAATTCCTCACAATATGCACAACGGCGGGAGCTGCCATTTTCTTGAGCGGGCTAAGTATTCGTCCGAGCAACGAGCAGTTTCGAGTACGCTAATGGTCGACCGAGCATCAAGCTCGGACGAGTATGTTCGCTCATCTCTAGTTGCAACCTAACAACATACTTGATTGCTTAGTGAACAATGGACATATATTTTGAACATTACAACTGAGTTGATCACTTAGTCGTACATTAGGTAGATCTTTATTAATGTTCAGCTAAATTTGGGTTATCTGGAATGGGTCCATCCATTTATCCTACTTTGTCACAGTCTCTAATGCGTGGCAACCATACAAAAAGCTATATAAATTGGGTATCGCTGTAATCGTGGTAACTAACAAATTATTTTTATGGTACAGTGAACTGCCTACAAAGAAAAAACTAAAAACCCTAAACCAAAATGAATGATTTTCTTATCCCCACCAAGAAAGAGTTAAGAAAATCTCATCAATTAGCTATTAAAACTCCCTAAGTGATACACCTGAAAAGTGGATCTCATCCCAGAAATAATAAGCCCCCACATGTCCACGTTACAAAAAATAAACATTTTATAGTCTGCAAAATGTGGCAATGCAGATCTGCTCTGGATGGCATCTCCTTCCGTTCTTTGCCCGGCCATGTGCCACAGCAGTTTACCAACACGTATGGGGTATCAACATACTCAGGAGAAATTGAGTATCAAACTTTGTAGAGCTTTTTGTCATTTAATTTATTGTGAATTTTAAAGTTTTGGCCCAAAATTAATGTATTGTCCAAAAAAATTACAAATTGTAAATTCCCCCCTCCATTTTGTTTTTACACCTATAAAACACCTTAAGAGTTAACAAACTTCTTAAAGTTGCTTTCTCATGCATTGATGGGTGTAGTTTCTATAATGGAGTAATTTATGTGGTTTTACTAGTATAAGGCCTCTCAAAGTCACTTGAAAACTGAGCAGGGGCCTGTAAATATCGATTTTGCTGATTTTCATATAAATGTGAAAAACTGCACCCACAATTCTAAGCCCCATAATAACCTAGTAAAATAATAGGATGCATAAAAAGCCATGCCAACATAAAGCTGACATTCGGGAAATGTTATTTATAAAGTTATATGGGTGCTATGACTGCCTACTTGAAAAAGCAAATAATTTAGAACTTTGCAAATTGAGAATTTTTCAAAATTTTTGACAAATTAATTATTTTTCATAATTAGAGATGAGCGAACATACTCGTCCGAGCTTGATGCTCGATCGAGCATTAGCGTACTCGTAACTGCTCGTTGCTCGGACGAGTATTTCGCCCGCTCGAGAAAATGGCAGCTCCCGCCGTTTTGCTTTTTGGCGGCCAGAAACAGAGCCAATCACAAGCCAGGAGACTCTGCACTCCACCCAGCATGACGTGGTACCCTTACACGTAGATAGCAGTGGTTGGCTGGCCAGATCAGGTGACCCTGGGATAGACTAGCCGCTGCCCGCGCTGCTCGGATCATTCTCTGTCTGGATGCCGCTAGGGAGAGAGCTGCTGCTGGTCAGGGAAAGCGTTAGGGTGTTCTATTAGCTTACTGTTAGGCAGGAGTGATTCTAAAAGAACCCAACAGCCCTTCTTAGGGCTACAATAACGTTATAATTTTTTTTTTTTTTATTTGCAGCTAGTACCATATTGTGAGGAATTTGCAGGGGGACTTGCTACCGTTGTGTTTAGCTCTTAGTGACACACATATCCACCTCAAACACCAAAGTGGGAAAATTTATTAGGGGTTTGATTTCAATTAGGCACAGTCTGCCATTTACTTTTTTATTTTACGTTTATTTTTTTCATAACTCAGCGTCATCTCATCTGGCATAGTAGTGTGCTGTAATACTTGGCTAGAAAATAGCCATAGGAGAATACAAACGGCTTAATTACGCCTACAGTAGCGTTATATATATTTGATTTCTGGTTGATCTGCTGGTGGCTGTAGTTGTTGCAGTGCATCTACTAGTAAATTGTGAGCAATTTGGAGTCAGACTTGCGACCACTGTGTTTTAGTGACGCACATATCCATCGCAAAGACCGAAGTGGGAAAATTTATTAGGGCCCGGGGTTGTATTTCAATTAGGCACAGTCTGCCATTTCCTTTTTTATTTTACGTTTATTTTTTTCATAACTCAGCGTCATCTCATCTGGCATAGTAGTGTGCTGTAATACTTGGCTAGAAAATAGCCATAGGAGAATACAAACGGCTTAATTACGCCTACAGTAGCGTTATATATATTTGATTTCTGGTTGATCTGCTGGTGGCTGTAGTTGTTGCAGTGCATCTACTAGTAAATTGTGAGCAATTTGGAGTCAGACTTGCGACCACTGTGTTTTAGTGACGCACATATCCATCGCAAAGACCGAAGTGGGAAAATTTATTAGGGCCCGGGGTTGTATTTCAATTAGGCACAGTCTGCCATTTCCTTTTTTATTTTACGTTTATTTTTTTCATAACTCAGCGTCATCTCATCTGGCATAGTAGTGTGCTGTAATACTTGGCTAGAAAATAGCCATAGGAGAATACAAACGGCTTAATTACGCCTACAGTAGCGTTATATATATTTGATTTCTGGTTGATCTGCTGGTGGCTGTAGTTGTTGCAGTGCATCTACTAGTAAATTGTGAGCAATTTGGAGTCAGACTTGTGACCACTGTGTTTTAGTGATGCACATATCCATCGCAAAGACCGAAGTGGGAAAATTTATTAGGGCCCGGGGTTGTATTTCAATTAGGCACAGTCTGCCATTTCCTTTTTTATTTTACGTTTATTTTTTTCATAACTCAGCGTCATCTCATCTGGCATAGTAGTGTGCTGTAATACTTGGCTAGAAAATAGCCATAGGAGAATACAAACGGCTTAATTACGCCTACAGTAGCGTTATATATATTTGATTTCTGGTTGATCTGCTGGTGGCTGTAGTTGTTGCAGTGCATCTACTAGTAAATTGTGAGCAATTTGGAGTCAGACTTGCGACCACTGTGTTTTAGTGACGCACATATCCATCGCAAAGACCGAAGTGGGAAAATTTATTAGGGCCCGGGGTTGTATTTCAATTAGGCACAGTCTGCCATTTCCTTTTTTATTTTACGTTTATTTTTTTCATAACTCAGCGTCATCTCATCTGGCATAGTAGTGTGCTGTAATACTTGGCTAGAAAATAGCCATAGGAGAATACAAACGGCTTAATTACGCCTACAGTAGCGTTATATATATTTGATTTCTGGTTGATCTGCTGGTGGCTGTAGTTGTTGCAGTGCATCTACTAGTAAATTGTGAGCAATTTGGAGTCAGACTTGCGACCACTGTGTTTTAGTGACGCACATATCCATCGCAAAGACCGAAGTGGGAACATTTATTAGGGCCCGGGGTTGTATTTCAATTAGGCACAGTCTGCCATTTCCTTTTTTATTTTACGTTTATTTTTTTCATAACTCAGCGTCATCTCATCTGGCATAGTAGTGTGCTGTAATACTTGGCTAGAAAATAGCCATAGGAGAATACAAACGGCTTAATTACGCCTACAGTAGCGTTATATATATTTGATTTCTGGTTGATCTGCTGGTGGCTGTAGTTGTTGCAGTGCATCTACTAGTAAATTGTGAGCAATTTGGAGTCAGACTTGCGACCACTGTGTTTTAGTGACGCACATATCCATCGCAAAGACCGAAGTGGGAAAATTTATTAGGGCCCGGGGTTGTATTTCAATTAGGCACAGTCTGCCATTTCCTTTTTTATTTTACGTTTATTTTTTTCATAACTCAGCGTCATCTCATCTGGCATAGTAGTGTGCTGTATTACTTGGCTAGAAAATAGCCATAGGAGAATACAAACAGCTTAATTACGCCTACAGTAGCGTTATATATATTTGATTTCTGGTTGATCTGCTGGTGCCTGTAGTTGTTGCAGTGCATCTACTAGTAAATTGTGAGCAATTTGGAGTCAGACTTGCGACCACTGTGTTTTAGTGATGCACATATCCATCGCAAAGACCGAAGTGGGAAAATTTATTAGGGCCCGGGGTTGTATTTCAATTAGGCACAGTCTGCCATTTCCTTTTTTATTTTACGTTTATTTTTTTCATAACTCAGCGTCATCTCATCTGGCATAGTAGTGTGCTGTAATACTTGGCTAGAAAATAGCCATAGGAGAATACAAACGGCTTAATTACGCCTACAGTAGCGTTATATATATTTGATTTCTGGTTGATCTGCTGGTGGCTGTAGTTGTTGCAGTGCATCTACTAGTAAATTGTGAGCAATTTGGAGTCAGACTTGCGACCACTGTGTTTTAGTGACGCACATATCCATCGCAAAGACCGAAGTGGGAAAATTTATTAGGGCCCGGGGTTGTATTTCAATTAGGCACAGTCTGCCATTTCCTTTTTTATTTTACGTTTATTTTTTTCATAACTCAGCGTCATCTCATCTGGCATAGTAGTGTGCTGTAATACTTGGCTAGAAAATAGCCATAGGAGAATACAAACGGCTTAATTACGCCTACAGTAGCGTTATATATATTTGATTTCTGGTTGATCTGCTGGTGGCTGTAGTTGTTGCAGTGCATCTACTAGTAAATTGTGAGCAATTTGGAGTCAGACTTGCGACCACTGTGTTTTAGTGACGCACATATCCATCGCAAAGACCGAAGTGGGAAAATTTATTAGGGCCCGGGGTTGTATTTCAATTAGGCACAGTCTGCCATTTCCTTTTTTATTTTACGTTTATTTTTTCATAACTCAGCGTCATCTCATCTGGCATAGTAGTGTGCTGTAATACTTGGCTAGAAAATAGCCATAGGAGAATACAAACGGCTTAATTACGCCTACGGTAGCGTTATATATATTTGATTTCTGGTTGATCTGCTGGTGGCTGTAGTTGTTGCAGTGCATCTACTAGTAAATTGTGAGCAATTTGGAGTCAGACTTGCGACCACTGTGTTTTAGTGACGCACATATCCATCGCAAAGACCGAAGTGGGAAAATTTATTAGGGCCCGGGGTTGTATTTCAATTAGGCACAGTCTGCCATTTCCTTTTTTATTTTACGTTTATTTTTTTCATAACTCAGCGTCATCTCATCTGGCATAGTAGTGTGCTGTAATACTTGGCTAGAAAATAGCCATAGGAGAATACAAACGGCTTAATTACGCCTACAGTAGCGTTATATATATTTGATTTCTGGTTGATCTGCTGGTGGCTGTAGTTGTTGCAGTGCATCTACTAGTAAATTGTGAGCAATTTGGAGTCAGACTTGCGACCACTGTGTTTTAGTGACGCACATATCCATCGCAAAGACCGAAGTGGGAAAATTTATTAGGGCCCGGGGTTGTATTTCAATTAGGCACAGTCTGCCATTTCCTTTTTTATTTTACGTTTATTTTTTTCATAACTCAGCGTCGTCTCATCTGGCATAGTAGTGTGCTGTAATACTTGGCTAGAAAATAGCCATAGGAGAATACAAACGGCTTAATTACGCCTACAGTAGCGTTATATATATTTGATTTCTGGTTGATCTGCTGGTGGCTGTAGTTGTTGCAGTGCATCTACTAGTAAATTGTGAGCAATTTGGAGTCAGACTTGCGACCACTGTGTTTTAGTGACGCACATATCCATCGCAAAGACCGAAGTGGGAACATTTATTAGGGCCCGGGGTTGTATTTCAATTAGGCACAGTCTGCCATTTCCTTTTTTATTTTACGTTTATTTTTTTCATAACTCAGCGTCATCTCATCTGGCATAGTAGTGTGCTGTAATACTTGGCTAGAAAATAGCCATAGGAGAATACAAACGGCTTAATTACGCCTACAGTAGCGTTATATATATTTGATTTCTGGTTGATCTGCTGGTGGCTGTAGTTGTTGCAGTGCATCTACTAGTAAATTGTGAGCAATTTGGAGTCAGACTTGCGACCACTGTGTTTTAGTGACGCACATATCCATCGCAAAGACCGAAGTGGGAAAATTTATTAGGGCCCGGGGTTGTATTTCAATTAGGCACAGTCTGCCATTTCCTTTTTTATTTTACGTTTATTTTTTTCATAACTCAGCGTCATCTCATCTGGCATAGTAGTGTGCTGTATTACTTGGCTAGAAAATAGCCATAGGAGAATACAAACAGCTTAATTACGCCTACAGTAGCGTTATATATATTTGATTTCTGGTTGATCTGCTGGTGCCTGTAGTTGTTGCAGTGCATCTACTAGTAAATTGTGAGCAATTTGGAGTCAGACTTGCGACCACTGTGTTTTAGTGATGCACATATCCATCGCAAAGACCGAAGTGGGAAAATTTATTAGGGCCCGGGGTTGTATTTCAATTAGGCACAGTCTGCCATTTCCTTTTTTATTTTACGTTTATTTTTTTCATAACTCAGCGTCATCTCATCTGGCATAGTAGTGTGCTGTAATACTTGGCTAGAAAATAGCCATAGGAGAATACAAACGGCTTAATTACGCCTACAGTAGCGTTATATATATTTGATTTCTGGTTGATCTGCTGGTGGCTGTAGTTGTTGCAGTGCATCTACTAGTAAATTGTGAGCAATTTGGAGTCAGACTTGCGACCACTGTGTTTTAGTGACGCACATATCCATCGCAAAGACCGAAGTGGGAAAATTTATTAGGGCCCGGGGTTGTATTTCAATTAGGCACAGTCTGCCATTTCCTTTTTTATTTTACGTTTATTTTTTTCATAACTCAGCGTCATCTCATCTGGCATAGTAGTGTGCTGTAATACTTGGCTAGAAAATAGCCATAGGAGAATACAAACGGCTTAATTACGCCTACAGTAGCGTTATATATATTTGATTTCTGGTTGATCTGCTGGTGGCTGTAGTTGTTGCAGTGCATCTACTAGTAAATTGTGAGTAATTTGGAGTCAGACTTGCGACCACTGTGTTTTAGTGACGCACATATCCATCGCAAAGACCGAAGTGGGAACATTTATTAGGGCCCGGGGTTGTATTTCAATTAGGCACAGTCTGCCATTTCCTTTTTTATTTTACGTTTATTTTTTTCATAACTCAGCGTCATCTCATCTGGCATAGTAGTGTGCTGTAATACTTGGCTAGAAAATAGCCATAGGAGAATACAAACGGCTTAATTACGCCTACAGTAGCGTTATATATATTTGATTTCTGGTTGATCTGCTGGTGGCTGTAGTTGTTGCAGTGCATCTACTAGTAAATTGTGAGCAATTTGGAGTCAGACTTGCGACCACTGTGTTTTAGTGACGCACATATCCATCGCAAAGACCGAAGTGGGAAAATTTATTAGGGCCCGGGGTTGTATTTCAATTAGGCACAGTCTGCCATTTCCTTTTTTATTTTACGTTTATTTTTTTCATAACTCAGCGTCATCTCATCTGGCATAGTAGTGTGCTGTATTACTTGGCTAGAAAATAGCCATAGGAGAATACAAACAGCTTAATTACGCCTACAGTAGCGTTATATATATTTGATTTCTGGTTGATCTGCTGGTGCCTGTAGTTGTTGCAGTGCATCTACTAGTAAATTGTGAGCAATTTGGAGTCAGACTTGCGACCACTGTGTTTTAGTGACGCACATATCCATCGCAAAGACCGAAGTGGGAAAATTTATTAGGGCCCGGGGTTGTATTTCAATTAGGCACAGTCTGCCATTTCCTTTTTTATTTTACGTTTATTTTTTTCATAACTCAGCGTCATCTCATCTGGCATAGTAGTGTGCTGTAATACTTGGCTAGAAAATAGCCATAGGAGAATACAAACGGCTTAATTACGCCTACAGTAGCGTTATATATATTTGATTTCTGGTTGATCTGCTGGTGGCTGTAGTTGTTGCAGTGCATCTACTAGTAAATTGTGAGCAATTTGGAGTCAGACTTGCGACCACTGTGTTTTAGTGACGCACATATCCATCGCAAAGACCGAAGTGGGAAAATTTATTAGGGCCCGGGGTTGTATTTCAATTAGGCACAGTCTGCCATTTCCTTTTTTATTTTACGTTTATTTTTTTCATAACTCAGCGTCATCTCATCTGGCATAGTAGTGTGCTGTAATACTTGGCTAGAAAATAGCCATAGGAGAATACAAACGGCTTAATTACGCCTACAGTAGCGTTATATATATTTGATTTCTGGTTGATCTGCTGGTGGCTGTAGTTGTTGCAGTGCATCTACTAGTAAATTGTGAGCAATTTGGAGTCAGACTTGCGACCACTGTGTTTTAGTGACGCACATATCCATCGCAAAGACCGAAGTGGGAAAATTTATTAGGGCCCGGGGTTGTATTTCAATTAGGCACAGTCTGCCATTTCCTTTTTTATTTTACGTTTATTTTTTTCATAACTCAGCGTCGTCTCATCTGGCATAGTAGTGTGCTGTAATACTTGGCTAGAAAATAGCCATAGGAGAATACAAACGGCTTAATTACGCCTACAGTAGCGTTATATATATTTGATTTCTGGTTGATCTGCTGGTGCCTGTAGTTGTTGCAGTGCATCTACTAGTAAATTGTGAGCAATTTGGAGTCAGACTTGCGACCACTGTGTTTTAGTGACGCACATATCCATCGCAAAGACCGAAGTGGGAAAATTTATTAGGGCCCGGGGTTGTATTTCAATTAGGCACAGTCTGCCATTTCCTTTTTTATTTTACGTTTATTTTTTTCATAACTCAGCGTCATCTCATCTGGCATAGTAGTGTGCTGTAATACTTGGCTAGAAAATAGCCATAGGAGAATACAAACGGCTTAATTACGCCTACAGTAGCGTTATATATATTTGATTTCTGGTTGATCTGCTGGTGGCTGTAGTTGTTGCAGTGCATCTACTAGTAAATTGTGAGCAATTTGGAGTCAGACTTGCGACCACTGTGTTTTAGTGACGCACATATCCATCGCAAAGACCGAAGTGGGAAAATTTATTAGGGCCCGGGGTTGTATTTCAATTAGGCACAGTCTGCCATTTCCTTTTTTATTTTACGTTTATTTTTTTCATAACTCAGCGTCATCTCATCTGGCATAGTAGTGTGCTGTAATACTTGGCTAGAAAATAGCCATAGGAGAATACAAACGGCTTAATTACGCCTACAGTAGCGTTATATATATTTGATTTCTGGTTGATCTGCTGGTGGCTGTAGTTGTTGCAGTGCATCTACTAGTAAATTGTGAGCAATTTGGAGTCAGACTTGCGACCACTGTGTTTTAGTGACGCACATATCCATCGCAAAGACCGAAGTGGGAAAATTTATTAGGGCCCGGGGTTGTATTTCAATTAGGCACAGTCTGCCATTTCCTTTTTTATTTTACGTTTATTTTTTCATAACTCAGCGTCATCTCATCTGGCATAGTAGTGTGCTGTAATACTTGGCTAGAAAATAGCCATAGGAGAATACAAACGGCTTAATTACGCCTACGGTAGCGTTATATATATTTGATTTCTGGTTGATCTGCTGGTGGCTGTAGTTGTTGCAGTGCATCTACTAGTAAATTGTGAGCAATTTGGAGTCAGACTTGCGACCACTGTGTTTTAGTGACGCACATATCCATCGCAAAGACCGAAGTGGGAAAATTTATTAGGGCCCGGGGTTGTATTTCAATTAGGCACAGTCTGCCATTTCCTTTTTTATTTTACGTTTATTTTTTTCATAACTCAGCGTCATCTCATCTGGCATAGTAGTGTGCTGTAATACTTGGCTAGAAAATAGCCATAGGAGAATACAAACGGCTTAATTACGCCTACGGTAGCGTTATATATATTTGATTTCTGGTTGATCTGCTGGTGGCTGTAGTTGTTGCAGTGCATCTACTAGCAAATTGTGAGCAATTTGGAGTCAGACTTGCGACCACTGTGTTTTGCGCTTAGTGACGCACATATCCATCGCAAAGACCGAAGTGGGAAAATTTATTAGGGCCCGGGGTTGTATTTCAATTAGGCACAGTCTGCCATTTCCTTTTTTATTTTACGTTTATTTTTTTCATAACTCAGCGTCATCTCATCTGGCATAGCAGTGTGCTTTCATACTTGGCTATAAAATAGCCATAGCAATAGGATAGCATCGTTTGGTTTTAAAAACTAAAAAACACAAAAAAAAACAAAAAAAAAGTAAAAAAAAAAATTCAAGTTATAACTCTCATTTTCAAAATGTTTAACCCGAGGGCTAGGGGTAGAGGACGAGGGCGGGGACGTGGGCGTCCAACTACTGCAGGGGTCAGAGGCCGTGGTCCTGGGCGGGGTGAGACACCACCTGCTTATGAGGGAGCAGGGGAATGCCGCAGAGCTACACTCCCTAGGTTCATGTCTGAAGTTACTGGGAATCGTGGTAGAGCACTGTTGAGGCCAGAACAGTGCGAACAGGTGATGTCGTGGATTGCCGACAATGCTTCAAGCAATTTGTCCACCAGTCAGTCTTCCACGCAGTCCACCCATGTCACCGAAATCGCCACTCCTCCAGCTCCTGCACCTCAGCCTCCTCCCCCCCAGTCTGCCCCCTCCCAGCAAAATTTGCCATTTGAACCGGCATACTCTAAGGAACTGTTTTCTGGACCATTCCCACAGTCACAAAACACTTGTCCGGTTGCTGATGAGCAATTTTCCGATGCCCAGGTTTTCCACCAGTCGCAGTCTGTGAGTGATGATGACCTTGTTGACGTACTGGAAGAAGTGTGTAAAGAGGTGTCCGACGATGAGGAGACACGGTTGTCAGACAGTGGGGAAGTTGTTGTCAGGGCAGGAAGTCCGAGGGGGGAGCAGACTGAGGGATCGGAGGATGATGAGGTGACAGACCCAAGCTGGGTTGAGAGGCCGGGTGAACACAGTGCTTCTGAGACGGAGGAGAGTCCTCGACCAGAACAGGTTGGAAGAGGCAGTGGTGGGGCCAGACGGAGAAGCAGGGCCGGAGCTGGTGCATCAGCGCCAAATGTGTCAACTAGTGAAGCTCCCGTGGCAAGGGCTCCTGCGGCGAGGGCTAGATTTTCAGAAGTCTGGAGGTTCTTTAAGGAAACACCGGATGACCGACGGACTGTGGTGTGCCACATTTGCCAAACCAGGATCAGCAGGGGTTCCACCACTACTAGCTTAACTACCACCAGTATGCGCAGGCATATGAATGCTAAACACCCCACTCAAGCGCGTTCACCTCCGGCCGTGCACACCACTGCTCCTTCCCCTGTGTCAGCTGATAGTCAGCCCCCTGCCCAGGACCCTGCCACAAAAACCCCATCGTCGCCTCCACGATCCTCCACAGCATCCACAAGCGTTCAGCTCTCCATACCCCAGACGCTGGAGCGGAAACGCAAATATAGTGCAACCCACCCGCTCGCCCAAGCCCTTAATGTGCACATCTCCAGATTGCTAAGCCTGGAGATGCTGCCCTATAGGCTAGTAGAGACCGAGGCCTTTCGCAGCCTCATGGCGGCGGCCGCCCCTCGGTATTCGGTCCCCAGCCGCCACTACTTTTCCCGATGTGCCGTCCCAGCCCTGCACCAGCACGTGTCAGACAACATAATCCGTGCCCTGACCAACGCCGTTTCTGACAAGGTCCACCTGACCACGGACACGTGGACGAGTGCTGCCGGGCAGGGCCACTATATATCTCTGACGGCACATTGGGTTAACTTGGTGGAGGCTGGGACCGAGTGTGACCCTGCGGCTGGTCATATACTGCCGACGCCGAGGATTGCGGGGCCTACCTCGGTCCAGGTGTTTGAGGCCTACTATGCCTCCTCCTCCTCCCACCCCTCCTCCACCTCCTCCTCCGAACGACCATCCGTGGGCATGGCGCCATTAGTCGGTAGCTCTAGGCACAGCAGCAGTGCCGTCGCTAAGCGACAGCAGGCGGTGCTCAAACTGCTGAGCCTAGGCGATAAAAGGCACACCGCCCAAGAGCTATTGCAGGGCATTCCACATCAAACTTGTTAACTTTGTCGCCACCCTGCTGTGTAAGCCACAAAATATACTGGAAAACTTTTTTCATTTACGGATATTATTTCAGCGCTTCTTGCGCAGATGTTTACATTCCCCTCACCCGCCATATCTCAAACTTATAAGAACGCTACTACACTTGATCTTATCCGAAAGGTTCTTAGAAGTGCTGTTTGGGGAGTAGCCTAGAGACAGGGGCTTGGATTGGCGAAAGCTCGCCTGGCAGCGGAGCGCCAGCTCCATGCCAAGAAACAACTAACATAGTTTTAACTGCAGCACCTTTAATCTACTACTAGTTCACTGCCTCCATACATCGTCCCCTTATCAAACGAGCTGTGTCAGGCAGAATTTTGGATTGTTTTCATGGCTTCCATGTTAACTTTGTCGCCACCCTGCTGTGTAATCCACAAAATATACTGGCAAACTTTTATCATGTACCGATATTATTTAAGCGCTTCTTGCTCACCTCCTTTGGTTCCTCTCTGCTACCCATTGGTTTGAAGCCTGAGTCCATTTAGGGTATGTCGCCATGCCACTCTCTAGCCTTCCGCTGCTGCCGCTGCCTCTGCCTCTGCATGCCGTCCCCTATAGTGTCAGGGTCAATTATTGGATGTTTTAGATGCTATCTAGCTTCATTCTGTCACTCTGTCATGGCCATGCTGTTGCCCATAATTTTGGCATAATGGTGCATTTAAGCAGCCTCAGAGGCATCCATGCATGCTGCCCCTGCTGTTTCCTGTCCATTTCCGTGGTGTTTCCATCCTTTTCTGAGGTTCCCAGGTGTTTGGCCAAGCTTCCCTGTGCAGAGCCTTGGTCCCCTTGAAAAATGCTCGAGTCTCCCATTGACTTCAATGGGGCTCGTTACTCGAAACGAGCACTCGAGCATCGGGAAAAGTTCGTCTCGAATAACGAGTACCCGAGCATTTTAGTGCTCGCTCATCTCTATTCATAATTAAACACAAAAGATATCATCCAAATATTTCCACTAATTTGAAGTACAATGTGTGACGAGAAAACAGTCTCCTTGATATGTTAAAGCATTTGAAGGTTGTAACCACTTATAGTGACACAGGGCAGATTGAAAAAATCGGGCTTGGTCCGGAAGCCCTAAAGTGTCTTGGTGCTTAAGGGGTTAAAGCCCAGGGAGGATGGATGCATCAGTTGGGTGTGCCTCCAGCCCCTGCTGAGTGTACACTCAGCGAGGCTCCCAGCAATGTCACTGTCCATATACATCTAATCCCTCTGTTGTGATGGTACATCAGTATGATTCTTTACAATGCAGTAAAGTATTAGTGTAAATAAACTATAAAGCTTCAGAGATCTATAAAATCATGAAGAATTGGGATATTGTATCAAATGTTCACTTTACATGTACTTGCTGAATCTGAACAAACCCTTCAAGTCCATGGGATTGCACAGCCGGCACACCTTCCAACCATAATGTGCCCCCCTTGGCGAGCTTCAGTGCCTGTGGGTTTGTGGACTTCATCTTCCCGATTTGTTCTTTAGAGATAAGCTGTCAAATATTAAAAATCCCACATTCTCAATCAGCTAAAGACTGTCCGAGCTATATCGCGGTTTATGTTTGCACTATCTAACTTTAATACTTTATTAATGAATCCACCCATTATTATTTGTGCAGATTTGGAGTAATTACAACATATGTGTGTGTGAAGAAATATAACAAACAATTGAGGTGATTCCCCATGTAATGTAGCAGTATTATAGCTTTAAGTGGCGTTATTATAGCCTATTTTACATATGCTCCTTGTCATAATGTCATAATGTTTATACTTTACCATGAACCATATTTTATTAAATTTTCTTGCTTAACAATGTTTGCAGCAGAATAATATATCTAGAACAGCCCTACAATTTGTAAACCTGCTATTACCTGAAATAAAGGTACCATTTTTGTCTCACTAAACATATACCATAATTCTTTAACAAATAACCTTGAACCTTGAAAGTGAATAAACTGTCTAGACCAATTCTAATTATGTAAAATAAGTTTAGCAACTATTTGCATTGAACTAAACATGCTAGTTTTAAAAAAGAGCAAATTGAACCATCATGGGAAATAAGTGAAATCCTTCATATTTACATTTTTTGGAAAAACAAGACTCCCAGTGTTATTGACATTTATTAATGACTTGTTGTTGCTCATCGAATGCTTTCGTTCTCTACTGAAAGCAAAGAAAAACGGCTTTCTCCCTAAAGTACTAGAAGAAGATTAATGATCTCGCTGTGCTGAGTATTAATCAGCCTCATTAGAATGGATCAGAGAACAAGTAATAAACACTGAGCAGCTGTTCTCAAAATTATTTTGTATTGTGGGTATATATAGGGATATATTGCACATAACCTTTACCAGTCTGATCAGTGAATTAAAGATCTTTGGACGTTTAAATACAGAAAAGAGTTTTATTAATATTGGCACACTGTACATGTGGTATTCCAGTCTATCCTTTAGTGCTGTGAGAGCCAGATTCATTAATATGGTTCTTGCAATCTTGATTAATAAGTCATTAATATGTGAACATTTAGGATGCTGTCCCCACCAGACAAGAAGCATATCCAGAATTTAGCGAAAGTTATCTATCGTATCGGATGGGACCCTGATTGACTTTCAGTATCACATATGGGTGACTTGACTGTGAGTAGACAAAAGGAATAAAGGAAAAGCCAAAAACAATCTAAGATGGTGGCTCATGGCTGGATCAAGTAGCAGAATTTTTATTAATTAAATTATTTTATTCTGTTCCCTTATAAAGAATGCCTAGACCATTATACAAGCTCTTATACCTCTTGTGTCACTCCCTTCATCCTCATAGACTGTAAGCTCTTGCGAGCAGGGCCCTCACTCCTATTGGTCCATATGACTGTTTATACTCTGTAATGTAGCATTTTATTTGTCTATGTCCCCTATGATTTGTTTGATGGCGCTATATAAATAAAGATTATTAAAGGGGTATTCCGGGAATATGAACTTCTGACTCAAAAACCCATGATGATATAAATAAATGAATACAACAATACTCAATGTCATTAGTCACAAAACGGAGCTTAAATAGTTTGATTTTATGATTTACAAAATTTATGGCCTCTCTAAAGTAGGTGGAGGTATCACCAAGATGGCCACCACTGGAAAATACAAGTTCCATGATCCTTTATTTCTCAGCAACTCCTCCTCCTCCCTCTTATGCTCTGCTCCCAGTGATGATCTAGCAGGCTTTATTGCTGTTACCATAGTGATAATGTGTAACTGCCATCACCAAAATACTCGCCATACTGGATGCACTTCAACCAACCGACAACAGCCAAACTTCGTGGTGATCACATGATCTGCCCAGGCAGGTGCAGGACATGTGATGTGGACATGTGACCAGCGGCCATCTTCTGTTCTGCGACGGACCGTGCGGAGGAAATTAACGGACTGATTAAAGGGCCAGTAACATTTTAATTCTTCATTACAGTATATGTCACCAGCATTTTCTGCTAAGGGGAGCAAAATATTAAATAACAACTAATTACACATTAGCTTATATTTTGAGTATCCATTTGCATATGAATTATGCTGATTCCTGGAATAATCCTTTAAGTATTTTCATGATACAAAAGCATAGCCCTTATCCCTAAATTGTTCTTTTCCATGGCAGCAATGTTAAAGGGAACCTATCACCAAGGCACTATTTTTGAGTTATTACAGCTTCCAAAAGCCAATAACATGACAAAAGCATGGTTCTACCACCGCCATAGACGGGGATTCTTTACTGTGCGAGCAGTGAGACTATGAAACTCTCGTCTGCAGGATGTTGTTATGGCGGACTCTATGTACATGTTCAAGAGAGACCTGGATGCCTTTCTGGAGAGCAAAAATATCACGGGTTATGGGGAATAAAAACATTTATTTAATTTTTTATTGTCCAGCCTTGTATACTATGATACTAAGGAAAAAGAAATACACTCTAAGTTGACAAACAAGTTCTTTAGTATTGTATGATTAGCTATCTTTTCTCCACACATGCAGCAACTTTTGGTATACATCAGCTGATCTTTCAAAGATCGGCTGATGCGTCCTTTCCTCACTATGGAAAGGCCTGCTACTCCCCTAATATCTGGGTCACTAGGACTCCGCCCCAAATCAGTCATTAAGACCTATGAGGGCTGTCTGATTCAGACATATGACAGCTGATGTCACTGATGGGGCATGACTACACTCATTGAAATGCATACAGTGTTCCACAGTGTTCTGCCCCTCACACCCACACTGAATACATGGTCAATCCAGACTATTAGCCCATTTGGTAAGGATAGGCATTATTGAGTTGGCGTAACCATATCTTTATATCTTTATGCGAATGAATGACGCACACAACATGTAGCTGTTCCCCTGATGTTTGTACCCTTATGGTACATGTAATGCCTTAGACCCCAAGTTAGGGTATAATAGCTGTGCAGGAAGAGTGTGGGTACTGCCCTTGTTAGGGCAGGAGTTAATACACTGGGGATTAGGGACTGCCAAAGAAATAAAGGACAGTGAGATGATGCGCAATCACTTAACATCCCTTGACATTGGAAAAGACCTACCCTTTATTCATTTTTTATTCTCCACCTGTATTTTTTTGTTCCCTAAAAACTACTTCCCAGACCATTGGAAGGTTTGTTGATATTTTGGTTGGGCATAAGAATTTGCCTTTGAGTCAAAAGGATATGACTGATATGGTGGATGTATATTATCTATTCTTTTTAATATATTAAATGAAATGTTATGCTTTAAATATCTTATTCATCCTGCTTGATTGTTTATTGGGATTAGTGGATGATCATTATTGGACACGATTGGTCTACTTTGTGTGAGATCTACAGATCTGGAGATATAAAATATTATTATAACTTTGTATAGAACCTGTTAGGTTTTGGGGATATCAGTTAATATTAAATTTAGAACAATAACTATTTGATTTTTAAAGGGGATTCCTACAGTACAAGTAACAATACAGGTAAATATAAATAAATAGTAAACTAACAGGTAAACTTATTGGAAGGAAAAGCTGACTGAGGACTTCCTGGGGAATCTTGCACCATTGATCTGGTGCGATTGGTTCATTGTATTTGTGTAGAGATGTGCGAACATACTCGTCCGAGCTTGCTGCTCGTTCGAGCATTAGCATACTCGCAACTGCTCGGTGCTCGGACGAGTATTTCGCCCGCTCGAGGAAATGTCATCTCGCGGCATTTAGATTTTTGGCGGCCATAAACAGAGCCAATCACAAGCCAGAAGACTCTGCACTACACCCAGCATCACGTGGTACACTTACATGTCGATAGAAGTGGTTGGCTGGTCTGATCAGGTGACCCTGGAATATACTAGCCCCTGCCCGCGCTGCTCGGATCATTCTCTGTCTGGATGCCTGTGAAAGTCACAGGCACAGCACAAAATCCAGTTGTGTGCTGTCAGTGTAGGTTAGAAACTAGACATAGCAATCATCATCTTCTGTGGTTGCTGTGGGATTTCGTCTGCATGTTTTGTTCTATAAAAAAATTAAAAAAACCACAAAAAAACAAAAAATTTATAAACACAAAAAAAACACAAAAAATTTACAGTTTATATTTCTGTTTTGTCTATATAATAGACTTTAATTTTGAAAATGTTGAACCCGAGGGCTAGGGGTAGAGGACGAGGGCGTGGGCATCCAACTACTGCAGGGGTCAGAGGCCGTAGTCCTGGGTGGGGTGAGACACCACCTGCTAATGAGAGAGCAGGGGAACGCCGCAGAGCTACACTCCCTAGCTTCATGTCTCAAGTTACTGGGACTCGTGGTAGAGCATTGTTGAGGCCAGAACAGTGCAAACAGGTGATGTCGTGGATTGCGGACAATGCTTCTAGCCATTTGTCCACCAGTCAGTCTTCCACGCAGTCCATCCATGTTACCCAAGTGAGCACTCCTCCAGCTCCTCCACCTCAACCTCCTTCCCCCCAGTCTTCCCCCTCCAAGAAAAATTTGGCATTTGAACCAGCATACTCTGAGGAACTGTTTTCTGGACCCTTCCCAGAGTCGCAAACCACTAGTCCAGTTGCTGCTGAGCTCTTTCCCGATGCCCAGGTTTTCCACCGGTCCCAGCCTGAGGGTCATGATGACCTTCTTGACATAGTGGAAGAAGTGTGTAAAGAGGTGTCGGATGATGTGGAGACACGGTTGTCAGACAGTGGTGAAGTTGTTGTCAGGGCAGGAAGTCCGAGGGGGGAGCAGACTGAGGGATCGGAGGATGATGAGGTGACAGACCAAAGCTGGGTTGATAAGCCGGGTGAACACAGTGCTTGCGAGTCCTATACCAGAACAGGTTGGAAGAGGCAGTGGTGGGGCCAGACGGAGAGGCAGGGCCAGAGCTGGTGCATCAGCGTCAAATGTTTCACATAGTGAAGCTTCCGTGGCGAGGGCTAGATTTTCTGACGTCTGGAGGTTCTTTAAAGAAACACCGGATGACAGACGGACTGTGGTGTGCAACCTGTGCCACACTAGGATCAGCAGGGGTTCCACCACTACTAGCTTAACCACCACCAGTATGCCCAGGCATATGAATGCTAAACACCCCACTCAATGGAACCAAGGCCGTTCACCTCCGGCCGGGTCCACCACTGCTCCTTCCCCTGTGTCATTTGCTGCCTCTGCTAGTCAGCCCCCTGCCCAGGACGCCGGCACTAACACCTCCTGGGCGAAAACCACACCTTTGCCTCCACGATCCTCCACAGCGTCCACCAATGTCTCCATGCACAGCGTCCAGCTCTTTATACCCCAGAGGCGGGAGCGCAAGAGGAAATACAGTGCAATACAGTGTTAAATTCCATAGTTCAGCAGTTCCTCAAGACATACCCCAATCTGTCTGATTTGCTCACGAAGGTACGCCACATCTGTGCAACTTTTAGAGCAGCGCTGCCTCCAACTGCCCGCTCATCGACTGTTGTGCGACGTGTTAACGATGTTATCCAGAGTTTACCAGCAGCGCAGAGCCATTGACTGGTAGTCAGATCAGTCAGCTTCCTCAAGTCTACAATGAGGAGTGGACGTCGATGTCTGATATCTGTCAGGTGCGGAGTAACTTTGAGGAGTCAACACAGATGGTCAGTGGCGATGCCGCCAACATCAGCCTCACCATCCCGCTGCATGGCCTGTTGAAAAACTCTCTGGTCAGCATGAAGTCGGATGCTTTGAGCTCGTCACAAGAGACAGGGGAAGAAGATTCCCTTGTTGATAGCCAAAGCACCCTCAGGTCTGTTTCTCAGCGCGTATCGGAGGAGGATGAGGAGGAAGAGGAGGAGAATGTTGGCGAGACAGAAGAGGGTAGCATTGCTCAGTCCTTCACTGCTCAGCGTGTATGGGCAGAAGAAGAGGAGTTGGAGGAGGAGGAGGGGAGTGAATTCTTGCACGTTGGGACTCTGGCGCATATGGCAGATTTCATGCTAGGCTGCCTATCCCGTGATCCTAGCGTTCGAAGAATTTTTTCCAGCACCGGTATTCACTCTCCTGGACCCACGGTACAAGCAAAATCTTTCCACTCTCATTCCTGTAGAGGAAAGGAGTGTGAAATTTGCATGAATACCAGCAGGCCCTGGTGCACAAGCTGAAACAGTATTTCCCTTCTGACAGCGCTAGCGGCAGAGGGCGTACTTCTGCGGGACAAGTAGCAAGGGAGAGTAAGCGAGCAGGCAGCTTGTCCAGCACTGGCAGGGGTACGCTTTACAAGGCCTTTGCCAGTTTTATGTCACCCCGGAAAGACACTGTCACCTGTCCCCAGTCTCGGCAGAGTAGGGCTGATCTTTACAGAAAGATGGTGAGTACGTAGCTGACCATACCATTGTCCTAAATGATCACACAGCTCCCTACAACTACTGGGTTTCAAAGCTGGACATGTGGCACGAACTGGCGCTGTACATCTTGGAGGTTTTTGCCTGCCCTGCCGCTAGCGTGTTGTCAGAGAGGGTTTTCAGTGCAGCTGGTGGCATCATCACCGATAAACGTACACGCCTGTCGACTGATGCATATCAAGATGAATAAAGCCTGGATTTCCATTCTCCACCAGGTGAAAGAAGCTCAACCTGAATAATGTATGCACTCCTCCTCCTCATTCTCCTCCTCTGTGTACACAACAGCAGAGGAAACTGGATATTTTTTGCCAGGGCCAACTAGCTCTAGCTATAGTACTCTATGTATTTAATTTTTCTGAAAGGCCATCTACCCGGTTCTCTGTTTTAAACAATTTTTGGGAGTGGCACATACAGGTACTCTATGCATTTAATTTTTCTGGAGGGCCACCTACCTGCTCCTCTGGTTTGAAAATCTTTTTGGACTGCCACATACAGGCACTCAATCTATTTAATTTTTCTGGAGGGCCACCTACCCGGTCCTCTGGTTTGAAAACTTTTTTGGACTGCCACATACAGGCACTATCCAAATTTAATTGTCTCCATAGCAGCCTCCACACGTCGTCTTTATAGCTGCCTCCACACGTTGTCTGCATTGCTACCTCCACACGTCATCTCCATAGCTGTCTCCAAAAGTCGTGCAGATAGCTGCCTCCATACATTGTCCCCTTAGCAAACGAGCTGTGTCAGGCAGAATTTTGGGTTGTTTTCACGGCTTCCACATCAAACTTGTTAACTTTGTCGCCACCCTGCAGTGTTATCCACAAAATATACCACCAATCTTATATCATTTACCCATTTTATTTCAGCGCTACTTGCGCATCTGTTTACATTCCCCTCCCCCGCCATAACCAGGCCAATTACTTATAAGAACAGTACTACACTTGATCTTATAGAAAAGGTTCTTAGAAGTGCTGTTTGTAGCCCCCGCCTGCTTTGAAAATTATAATTTTTTCAAAGTAAACGCTACTGGCCCCCAGGCCCATTTTGGGTGGGGAGGAGCCGAGAGACAGGGGCTTGGATAGGTGAAAGCTCACCTGGCAGCGGAACGCCAGCTCCATCCCAAGATCCAACTAACATAGTTTTAACTGCAGCACCTTTAATCTACTACTACCTTACTGCCTCCATACATCGTCCCCTTATCAAACGAGCTGTGTCAGGCAGAATTTTCGGGTGTTTCACCAGATACATAATGGAACTTGGCCCATCTGTCGCCGCCATGCTGGAGACCTGAAGTTGCAATCATGGCAGCGCAATATGGATGCCCCATACTCTCTTAATCATGGAACCATTTCCGAAAAAAATAGAACCGCTATGCTATTCCATTATTCCTAGATGAAATATTCAAACGACCCTGCCTGTTTTGAAAATTATAATTTTCTCAAAGTAAATGCTTCTGGCCCCCAGGCCCATTTTGGGTGGGGAGGAGCTAAGAGACAAGGGCTTGGACAGGCGAAAGCTCGCCTGGCAGCGGACCGCCAGCTCCATCCCAAGATTAGGCAGCCTCAGAGGCATCCATGCATGCTGCCCCTGCTGTTTCCTGTCCATTTCGCCTACACAATCCTCCACAGCATCCACCAATGTCTCCATGCGCAACTTTCAACTGTCTATACCCCAGAGGCTGGAGCGCGAGAGGAAATACAGCACATCATCCCCTTATCAAACGAGCTGTGTCAGGCAGAATTTTCATCTGTTTCACCAGATACATAATGGAACTCGGCCCATCTGTCGCCGCCATGCTGGAGACCTGAAGTTTCAATCATAGCAGCGCAATATGGATGCCCCATACTGTCGCTCTTAATCATGGAAGTCGTCTCCATGGCTGCCTCCACATTTCGTCCCCTTAGCAAACGAGCTGTGTCAGGCTCATTCTTCGGGTGTTTCACCAGATACGTTATGGAATTTGGTCACTATCTCATCACCATGCTGTGTTATCGACTAAATATACCGTCAACCTTTTGTTCACATAGAAAATAATTTCAGCGCTTCTTGCTCACCTCCTTTGTTTCCTCTCTGCCGCCTTAACCAGGCAAAATACTGATACATACAGCTTATCCTCGCCAAAAGGAATTTTTTTAATTGGTTTGAAGCCTGAGTCCATTTGGAGTATGTTGCCATGCCACTCTCTAGCCTGCTGCAGGTGCCGCTGCCTCTGCATGCCGTCCCCTATAGTGTCGGGGTCAATTATTGGATGTTTTAGATGTTATCTAGCCTCATTCGGTCACCCTGTCATGGCCATGCTGTTGCCCATAATTTTGGCATAATGGTGCGATTAAGCAGCCTCAGAGGCATCCATGCATGCTGCCCCTGCTGTTTCCTGTCCATTTCCATGGTGGTTCTATCATTTTCTGAGGTTTCCAGGTGTTTGGCCAAGCTTCCCTGTGCAAAGCCTTGGTCCCCTTGAAAAATACTCGAGTCTCCCATTGACTTCAATGGGGTTCGTTTTTCGAAACGAGCACTCGAGCAACGGGAAAAGTTTTACTCGAGTAATGAGCACTTTCTATATTTGTGATATCTGAAGGAAATGTCTGTTTTGCGATCTGAGGAAAGCCTGTTTGTTTTAAGCTGAAGTAGTGAAAATAAACACACTGGGGCTCATATACTAAGGGTCCAAATCGCGCGATTCCGTTGGGTATCCTGATGATTTCCGATTTGCGCTGAATTCCGCCGGGATTTTGGCGCACGTGATCGGATTTTGGCCCAATCGCGTAGGGAAATCGGGGGGCCTGGCCATCGGAAAACCCGACTGAGTTGAAAAAACTGCGGTATTTTTTTAAAAAAGTGTCGATTGACACGCACTCACCTGCACCAAGAAATAGAAGGTGAACTCCAGCGGACCTCAGCACAGCAGCGACACCTAGTGGATATCGGTGCATGGAGCTTAGTGAATCCCGTCCGGACCTGAATCAGCGTTGGAGAACCCTTTGTGTTCCTATATATATTCATATCATTCATGGTGTACAGGTCTATAGGTATTATGCTGTCATGCTTGAAGCGATTACTTCTTGAGTGACCAAACAAACTAGTAGAACAAGTACAGATTATGTGAGATTTGGCTTCCCTGCAGACATATACTGTAGCACTCTCAAATGATTTCCTGGGAAGATAGATTTTGAACCTCCAGGAAAAAAAGCACTGTCCATTATTAACATATACAGGCTGTTTATCCAGTAAACATTGCTGTAGAGGAGATCCTTACATTGTTCCAAGAAGCCCTGATAAATACCTACCAGGGAGTCCATTAAAAGACAGTGTACCATGAGTTGTGGCGGAAAAGCTGGAAAAAAAATGTGCAAAAACATCAGCAAAAATGTATGAAAATCCCCCCTATAAAACTTTATTCATTCATGTTATAATATTTCCGTGACCATCATAGGAAGTAACCATTGACTCTTTTGGAGCAGATAATTGTCCTAATTCAGGCTGACCCTTACTAAGAACAGAAAAATAAAACTGAGCAAATGGAAACCTCATAGACTTCAAATACCTGATTATATTATACTATTGCATTTTTGTAAGAGTTGGTTAGACATTCTCTACTGGACTATGTATGTAACATCGCAATTTCTATCCCAGAGCACTATCTTAGTATCTCTGCAGTAGAATATGAGAAGAAATTCATTCAATGTGAGGATGGGATTCAGTGGGGAGAATTTATCATTGGGCTATTTGTCTATGTTTGGTGTGGTTTTGGCACAGTTGTGTTGCGAATGCTCAATTTACTTGTGCTTTTCATACCCAACCTCCAGAAAGATACTCAAATAAAGCTCATTATAGAGACCATCATCTATCCTGGTAAAGTATCCAACATATTTATCTGTGGAACAACCTCATAATATCAGGATTCTTACAACAAACTTTACAGTTCCTTCAATTTCTCAATCCATTTATTCAAACCAATTTCCACCTGTCAGATCCCAGTGTATTGACTCATCACAACAATCACATGTTTCTTCTACTATGCACTTTCTGTAAACTCCAGCCAATACCTTTTTCACGCCTCTATTCCAGGTTTGTGTAGTATCACATGGTGCTTGCATGGATGTCTGTGATCACACTAGTACAAAGCATATAAGCCACATCAACTTCCCTGTTTGTCACACCAGACTTGAAAGAATCTGTAATGAGCAAACATGGATGTTCCCCGATTGGCTTTGGAATGTTTTGACAGACTTCATTTTGTGCTCTTCAATGGCACGCACACGGTGTAGCTTTAAAAATTTCCTGATGGATTGATGGATGATTGATGGATGATGCTGATTATATAAGTGTATATATATATATATATATATATATATATACAAAATAGAAAAATAGGCGGCACTCCAGTATTGTGGGAAAAATCAAGTGGTTTTTATTCCCAAGTTGCAACTTGGGAATAAAAACCACTTGATTTTTCCCACAATACTGGAGTGCCGCCTATTTTTCTATTTTGTATGGATTGTGGGACCTAGCCAGCCCGTTTGAGCGTGCACCCAACCATATTTGTTAAGCAGTGCCGCTGTGAACTTTTTTTCTTTTTTCTATATATATATATATATATATATATATATATATATATATATATATAATTCCAATAAAGAGGCAGCATTCCAAGAAGGGTGAATCTTTATTCCATAACAGTGACGTTTCGGTGACACAGCTTTTTTCTCAAGCTGCCTCTTCTTTCCAATTACTAATGTGACCCGTGTGTCCTGGGATCCACGGCTTTGCATTCAATTGGAGTTGTGCTGCTCTGGACTTTCATATATATATATATATATATATATATATATATATATATATATATATATATATATAGTCTCAAAGGCAAGATGTTTAATGAAAATAACAGATATTTGTGAGATGAAAGTACATTGACACTAACTGTAGTTTCTATCGCACGGGGTGAATTTTTAAACCCAATGCTCTCTAAAAATACTACTTTGATAATAGGCTTTAGTAAATAGCATTTATGTTGTCTGCATATGGTTTTCACAATCCTTTTTTTTTCCAAGTTTACAACCACCCACTGTGACAATCACAGCCAGTCCTCAGACTAACAACTAACTGCAGTTTATTACTTTAATTTTGCCAGCAAATTATAAGACAGTAAATTATAACAAAAGGGAGCATGGCAAAGCATATTTATGACAAATTATATTCTTTCTTTTCCATAACTTTGTAGACAGAATTATTTTTGTATGTATAATTTTCAAATTTGCATGTGAACAAGTTTTAAAAATAGCAACAAAGAGACATATGGTAACAGTTGCTTTAATATTGTACTACTGAAGGACCCTTTGTACATATTATTTTCTATGGGTACAGTTTCTTCTACATGGAACTAAACACAAATTAAACATCCTGTTCTGTCATGCAATAGTGGTTAAAATGGGTTGTTTAAGTTATTAAAGGAAACCTACCATCACGTATCTACCTAATAAGGTAGTTCTGGTGGTCGGTTCCTCTAATCCAGTGTAGCCCTATGCTTTTTTTAGCTAAAACTGTCGTGACCCAGAAGTTAATAAATATTTTGTTTGATGTATATGCTAGTTTTATGAAAAGGCTACTGTGGTGTGGAGTCCACCATGGAGCGGACACTAGGGATACTCCACACCCCAGTAGCCTTTTTTGATGCCTGCTACCCTAGTCTTCAGTGCGCAGCTCACAGAAGCTGCGCAAAGTCGCCTGAGGAGTCGGAAATCTGTGTATGCCTAACAAGGCTAGTGTTTGCTGTGTTATACACATTAATATTATATGGTAACTTCGCCAGCAGCATAGATATTTTTTAATGCCAAAACTTTTGCCAATTTCAATGCATTTGGCAATTTTTTTTTCGGCTTTTTAAAATTCAAAAGTTACATTCAAAAGTATAATTTGTCCTATTTGCATTAAGCCCTCATATGGCTCTGTAAATGCAAATAAAAAACATATTGCATTGAATCATGGGAGTTGAAAAATGGAAACCCAAAAAAACTAAAATGGTCTGGTCCTTAAAGAGGTTTGCCCATGAAAGACAGTTCTTAATTCCATGGTGATGTTTACACAATAAAGATTTTTAACCTTCTTACTTTACAATTTTACTCAGTTTTATTGCTGTTTTAGCTCTTATCACTTCCTAGGTTGGTCAGTGTAAAAGTGTAAAAGATTTATCTGTGCTATGAGATGCTATGTGCTGGCAATGTGGTTAGATTATCAGGGTACAGATTTATCTACACTTTCATTTAGCTTCTGAAAATTCACTAATACTTGACACTAAGTCAGGTCATGAGATGGATATAAAACACAAAGGCACACTCCAGCTCTCCTATATCTCAGCTATAACATATACAGATGAGCTTTCAGATGTGACAATTGAAGCAGTCAATACGGCACATTTACTTACAAGGTTAGTCAAGTTCACTAAAAGTGCATTGTCCGTCTATACTGCTTCATACAGCAATTCACTAAGGCTACATTCACACTACAGTATAGGGGACGTATATACGGCCGACGTATATACGGCCGATATACGTCCCCCATACACTTATATAGGCTCACGGCCCTGTACAGGAGCTGTACGGTGCAGCACACGTGCGGCACCGTACCGCTCCATAGCCCGGGGAAAGATAGGACATGTCCTATCTCTCCCCGTATTACGGCGCCGTGCGCCATTAATTCCTATGGAGAGGGGCGGGGGTGAGCTGCGCTCACCTCCTCCTCCTCTCCCCACGCTGCCGTGTGCCCGCCGTGCTACGGTGCGGCGGGCTCACGGCAGTGTGAATTTAGCCTAAGATTGTGTGCCAGAAATCATAAATGGGTGTGACACAATTTGAAAGTTAAATGCGGTGCTCGGTCCCAATAAGTCGGACCATCCGACGACACGCCTCCTAATCTGTGTCGCACGGAAGCCAGCACAGCTGCACCTCAAAAGGGTTGCAGGAGACACAATCTCAGCGCAGACACTTTTTAAATACCTGTTCAAGCCGTTTTAGCCATGATAACCCTGCATGGTCCCATAAAATGTGTCTTCAGCGACCCATCATTTTAGGACAGTGCATGCAGGTAACACTAGTAGTCTTATATGGCAGGGGATTGAACGAGTTCATAAACCAATAAGAGGGGGTAACCACCAGAAGCAACTAATGAATGGGGAATAATTTTGGATATTCTTGCTGGGCACTAGACAACCACAGGGTATGAACTTACGACATGACCTCATTCTATGCTAGAGATAAGTACAGATGATGTTTAGATTCTGTCAAGTTTGGTGCTGAAAAATTGGTTTCCATCACATGATTTGGAGGCCTAGCCCCCTATACATTATGTGGAGGAGAATAAGACAAAACTCCCAAGTCATATGATGGAGGCAGAGTCCATGCCCCTAGTCATTTAATGGAGGTGGTTTCTTTTTGAATACTGTGTTATTGTCATTAAGTGTAGATCGAGATTAAGGCTTTGGTCTGTTTATTTATTATACCCGATTTTAATACGAAATAAACTTTGCCAATAAATTAGGTGGATGTGAAGCTGTGCTTTTTCTTTCTGTTTCTGAGCTCGTCTTTTAATGGAGGCTTTGGATGGAGAGAGCACTGAGACAGGAGACACTTTTCATGAGAAGAATATGCCCTTCCTGCCCATAGTCATACACCAGGACTGATGGAGACAGGTTGGAACTATATCTGTGAAATGCTGGACTTTTGTTAATAACAGTGAATTAGAAACGCCTTTTTGGCAATACTCCTTTAACTAATTATTTTGAGCGCAGTTATTACTTTCTATCTCTATCTCTTAAGAAACTGAAGAGATTAATTCTATACGCATCTTATATGCTGTATGATTTTACCCCAGAATATGCTAACTTGGTTCTCTATTTTTAGAGAGGCAGTCTTGAAATGGAGCAGATAATCTGGTACTATACACATAACTGTATAGAACACGTTGTATATGAAAGAAAGTCAATGCATTAAGTCATTTAATGTCCTTAGCAATCAATTCCTTCTAGGTTTTTAGTGACAGAAATTAGTAGTTTGTAGACACTAGTTGTTTACACTTACTGATCTCCCTGGTAACGGAGAACTTCTCCTGCTTCAGTCGCGCATGTGTGGACTGATCTGTCTCTGCTGCGCAGCCTTTCATACTCTCCTGTAGTGCACGTTTTGGCTGTCTGGAATGCATCCAATTGTAGCACAGTGCGTAGAGTGTGCTCCGTGGGAGCAGATTAGTGTGGGATTTCAAGTTTTCTTGCAGAGCATGGTGGGCATCTTTGATCTTCACATCGTGCCACAAAGAATAAAATGGTAAAAAGCCTTTTAAAAACTATTTTTAGAGCCAAAAAAATTAGATGACCTGGGTAAATGAAAGTAGAAGCATCTAATAGAGATGGTGGGATGCATAATTTTCACCTAGAACAACCATACAACCCCTTCAATGGCATTCATGTTAGCCATAGCATGACATCAAGGGTGATTTTCCTTCCTGGAATTAATTATCTACATGCAGATTAGAAATGTACATACATTTTAGTGTCCGCTCTAGTTGTGTAATTCCAATAGCAATACCAGTGGTAATCACCACACAGTATGATATTTCAATAAAATAGTTTTCTGTTTTAATATGATTTACAACTTTGTTTAATATAATGCCCTTGTTGATATGTGAAAATGTGTCTTTCTTTCGTGAAAGTGCAATGCAGATTAGATTTATGCATTTCTAGGTCATGCAATCCTTGAGGACACCCCTGGTGTAAACAGAGATCCTATCGCTAAGTGATCCGTATCCAGGATGTACTTCTTGGAGTGTGTTTACTTTATCTGTCTGACATGTCACCTTTCATACAAAAAGATTTTCCTCTAACACTGTATTAAATATCTTTACCAATGTCAGTCCTCTTCATTATGCGCAGAAAAATATGTGACATTTAGACTTGTTTCTATTTTCAGGTGTTTGCACACGACAGATTCATGCCAGAGAGACGAACAAGTGAGCGCACTGGGATTCCATTACATAGTCTTGACATTGACATTTCCTTGAAACCAATGGAAGGATTTTGCTTGAAGGAAAGAAATGCTTAGTTTTTTTTCATTTCCAATTCTGAATTTGATTTAGGAAAAAATGATTTATGGTTGATCCCTGAAGCTTGTATTCTTTTCATCGTTTTACATGTATGTAGCTTAGTGTTGCTGTATGGTTCTAGAAGTAATTGATGTCTAAATTTATCTGGTCATAACTATGGCAGCTATGTGCAGCGTTTGCTGATCTCTTTCCCATTTCACATATGACAAAGTCAGTCTCAGTTGATTCAAGGTATATAAAAGACTATCTCTGATTTCTAAGAATGATGAATCTACCAATGAAGTTATACTATACTCGTTCTTTTGCTTAAGATTATTATTTTTATTTGAACATTTAATTTGTTGTATCATCTAAATGAGTTATTATTTATATGTCACAACCAGGGCATGTAGCTAATGAAGTCCCATAGAAGTTAAAGGCACATTAAATGACCTACAAATGACTGTGATAGACATCAAATTATATAACTATAGTCAATAGGGTAATTCATGGTAATATTAAACATAAGCTCCAGCTCTCCATATATAACTATGGATACAAATATCAAAATATTTAATCTTTTATTTTCAAGGTAATTTTAGAAATCAAAAGAGATTTTAATGCATACATAATAGTATAACACTGTAGAACAGCTGTCATGAACCCCCACTCCCAGGTCACGGCACAGGGTGCACTTATGCTAGAGAGCCTCCCAATTTCAGTGCATAACACCCGGCCCACGTACAATAGATGGCATCTTTACATTAAATTCTTCTCTTCTAGCATCCAGCACTCAAACCTATGCTGCCATCTTTGGCGCCTTTTTAAAAAATCCCTTAACAATTTAGAAATCCAAAATACAGATAGACCAATTAACAATAATAGCAGTAGCATGATACCTTAAGGAACTCATTAGTCACAAAATGACTCATTAGTCACAAAATGGAGCTTAAATAGTTTGATTTTATAATTCACAAAATTTTATGGCCTCTCTAAAGTTATTACTAAGATGGCTGCCACTGGAAACTACAAGTCCCAAGATCCTTTAGTTCTCAGTAACTCCTCCTCCCACTTATGCTCTACTCCCAGTGATGATCTAACAGGTTTTCTTGCTCTGTTACCATAGTAATGATGTGTAATTGCCATTACCAAAACATTGGCCATACTGGATGCACTGCAACCAACCGACTACAGCCAAACATACTTGCGATCACATGACCTGGCCAGGCAGGTGCAGGACATGTGATGTGGACATGTGACCAGCGGCCATCTTCTGCCCTATGTTTGCCTCGCAACAGACCACGTGGAGGAAATTTATGGACTGATTAAAGGGCCAGTAGCATTTTAATTCTTCATTACAGTCTATGTCACCAGCATTTTTCTGCTAACGGGAGCAAAATTTTAAATAACAACTAATTACATATTAGCTTATATTTTAAGGACCCATTTGTATATGAATTGTGCTTATTCCTGGAATATCCTTTAATTTTTAAGACTACAAGATCTAAATATTTAATACAGAGATGTGCAATTCAGACATAAAAAATACAATAAATACTATATATATACAAGTGCATTGTCTGCTGATCATGCACTCTGCAGTGATTCACTAAAATCGTGCTCCCAATATCCTGAATGTGTTGCTTTCCCGCTCAGGTCCGCCAGAGTTCACCGTCTCCTTCCTGATGCATGTAAGTGCATTGTCTTGCGACACAAATTGAAAGTTAAATTCCGCTCTCAGTCCAACCGGGTAAGTTAATGTGCCCCAATATGTATAGTCTCGGGCAAACGGGGCAACTATGGGGATGCTTTTTGTAGTGTAGCAGGGGATTTTTTTATTACATGGGGAAATGTCATTGTAATTTTATGAATATTTATTAATATTTTTTTTGTGTGTTATTACTTTATAAGTCCCCCATGAGGTCATAAAAGATTTTTTTTTAATTTTACTTTATTTTTTTTCTTTTATAAGTTTTCCCCTGTAGCTAAGGCATCTATAAGAGCCCCAGTTACAGGGGAAATGACCAGCTGTGACTGGGGATTTTGATCAGAGCTGTACTGATTCCGGACTTAGTACAACCAATTTACATCTCACTTCAAAGTTGATTTTCTGGATGATGCTACCATACTGGACATTGAAAGAAACATGATCTAGAAACAACACTGCTAAGCAAAATTTCTGTCTTATCGTTTTTCATATGAGCACATATCATGGATACCTTGAAATGGCTTGAGCTAGAATCACCTGGGAACCTAGATACATGGGCACATCTATCCCTAACTGTACCCCATATCCCCAAGACTATCCCTCAAATGTGTACCACCGGCACCATCCTGACATGTTTCCTCCACTTAGGATTCATCAGATGGATTAGAGCTGGGTTATATTGAAATTCAGGGTACTCTAATTGCTACAGAGTTACAGTGGTGTTTGTACAAGGAGTGGCTCATTGTCAAAATCATGGAATTTTTGTGCCATGTCCTTGTGCTAAGACAGGTATTCACATTGACCTATCTGGGATTCCCTTTTCCGGAAGGCTGCTCCACCTCACTGCTAATATACAAGCTGACTTGGGTTGAAAGGTAATCCTCATCTTCTGATGTAAGAAGTTTGTCTGCACAGTGCAAGAGAAGGGATAGGTATTGAGTCTCCGAGTGCGCACTCACGCCCATAGTACCATTTTGGACATCATTGGATGTTGGATCAGGTAAATATATACAGGCATTAAATTCAAACCTGTTTTAGTAATATTTAAAGGAAGCCTACAACTTTCCAATAGTACTTCTAAGCAGTAAATACCGTGCACCAGCTCAGGGTGAGCTGGTGCCGGAGCATTACTTCGTTATGTTCATTGCTTTAGTCTTAAACTTTAGTTTTAAACACTGTCTGAAACATGGAATTTTGGTAACCAGTGTTGTTTCCTTCTACAGTGTGTAGTAGATCCTGGTATTTTCTGGATATTTGCATTTTGCAATTATTTTAGGTATTTTGTTTTGTGTTTCAGATTTAGTGGCACATTTACTTACCCGGTCCTGTCTTGATCCCCAAGGTGTGTTGTCCGACGAGGATGAAGTCTGGCCCGATATCTTGCATGTGTTGCTTCCCTGCTCAGGTCCGCCGGAGTTCACCTTCTTCTTCCCGGTGAATGTGAGTGCATGTCTTGTGACACAATTTGAATTTTAATCCTGCGCTTAGTCTGAATTAGTCGGGTTGTCCGACTGCCACGCCCCCTGATTTGTGTAGCATGAAAGTCAGCGCGATTGCGCCAAAATCCGATCGCATGCGCCAAAAATCCCTGTTAAATGCGGCGCAAATCTGAAATAGTCGGGAAACCCAGCGGACATGCGGTTTGCCTTAGTAAATGTGCCTGAATATCTTTAGTGTTGATTAGGGGAAGGGGGTGTTTCGAAAATTACTTGAATAGAAAATATATATTTTAGATCACAAATCACTCTTACTGTTAAAATAAGAGCTTTGGATCTCATCTATTTGCGATTGGTGGCCACCCTTTTTCTTATTATACAGTGTATTGCTCTGATTATACCTCCAGACTGGGATGGAGAGACTGAATAAAACCACCTTGTCATGACTAGTCAAGAGCGAGTTGAGTGAAATTCAAGGAGGATGAGTTGGTCTCAATACCCAGAATAATTTTGTTGCTTGACCCAAATTTCAACACCCAAATTTGGGCATAAAATGGGGTAATGAGGGCTGAAAAATTGAAGGGCAATTATCCCACCCAAAATGGGATAGGAAAAAGAGGTTAAATTAATAACGTATCATAAAAAATGTAATAAATAAATGAAGAAATACTAAAATAAATCAAATTAATATTATTAATATAATATTAATATCAGCACGCTAGAGGACATTATATATAGTGATGAGTTGATCTGAACAGCACTGTTCATGGGCGAGGAAGAAGCTAGAAGGACAGTGAGGGACAGTTAGAAATATTAAATAATTGCACAGTGCACATACAGGATACATATGGTGACCAGACTGGCAGCTTCCATCACTTGGAGGAGCAGGGAACATGTAATAAGTGGAAGAAATCCAAGTAAAGCAGTTACATGAAGTCTATAGCCTGTGCTATGTGAACACTAAGGGTTAATAGAGCATTTGCACAGTGCAAAAATTGTTGATGACAAGTTGGGGAAGGTCTATAGCATGAGGTGCAGAGAGATACAGAGAAAGTTCTCTCTGGGAGTGAATCACAGGCTGGGATGGAGAGACTGATAGGTAACAGGGGAAATCTTGTATCTGGCCCTGTATCATAATAATATATCAGTATACACATACAGTTCTTTCCCTGAAAAGGCCAATTATTAATGATCCCTGACTGACTTTAGTAGAAGTAGAAAAAAAGAATCATCCACCCACTTTCACAAAGAAGTTTTACCAGACCAGTTACTGTACATCAAATCTATTTTAAATACTATAAAATAATATGGGACTTCTTCACACTGTATAATGCATGTAGTACTAAGACAGGTACTGCTAGACAAATCAGTATGCCGGCTGTTGTTGTATGGAGAACTGATATAAAAATAAACAGTAAAAATCATAAACATGTTAGGTCCAAAAAAAAACAGTTATTCCCCATAACAAAAACACTTTTTCGTCATATAAAAATGTATAAAAAAGTTATTAGTGCCAGAAGATGGCAAAACAAAGAATTTTTCTGCACAGAAGGTTTTAATTTAATTTTTTTGAATGTATTAAAACACAATAAAACCTGTATAAATTTAGTATCACAATGATCATATGAAGGAAAAGTGTCATTTGGGGCACAAAGTGAAACCCTGTAAAAACCAAGTCCCCCAAATTCACTAGATTTTGAATTTTTTACCACTTCTCAGTGCATGGCATGGAATATTAAATACAGTCACTATGAAATTCAATTTGTTGCACAGGAAACACACAGCTCTTTACATGGAAAAAATAAAAAAATAAAAGTAAAAAATGGAAACGCAAAAAACAAAAAAAGGGCTTAAGATATTTTATCAGAGCAGAATCAAGTCCCCCCATGCCAATCAAAGCCACATCTACACACAATGTTCTTGTGGTTGCTACGCAGCTGCAAGCTGATTAATTGGGTGCTCAGCTGTCAATCAACAAGTTTTTCTCGGACCACACTCCCGAAGCTGTTTAGCTTTGAGTTTCATTGGTGCCGAACCTGCTATTTTTGGTACATACCCGAATTTGGTGGTTCGTGTTCGATCATCACTAGTCATAACTAATGCAATACAATTACCTAATTACATCACCATGCCATCATTAAATACATTGACTGAGCAATGCCACCATATGGTGACTAAATAACATCATAGAATTATATAATACCATTGTATCATGAGTGTGTGATTTTACCATATTGTTGCTGAACATGTGCAGATGTGAACCAAGCCTGGTTGTTACAATTCAGTTTAGTCATGTGCTTATAACCAAGATGAATGCCAATAAATTTGCCCTCCTTTATAACTGCTAGAGGGCTTGTCATTCATCTTTCCCAATATCTAGCACATTAAAAGTGTCATTTTATGAACACAGAATTTTAAGATTATTCTGCATGTTTTAAATGGAAGGAGAAAGTCACACTACTTACATGTCTACATTATAATATTTTTGTTATTCAAGCCTAGCCTGCACTTCTAGCAGATTCTATGGTTACAATTAAATATTGATTTAAAAGGTGTGAAGAAATTACTTAAATTTAATATATACAGTATATCTTTTTAATATATAAAGATGTTTAAATATGTATATACCACACATGTCTAAGATAGGTATACTTATTCAATGTATTATTTATTTATCGTTTCCGGGGTTTGTTCTGTAAAAGTGGTAATAATAACTGAAGTATGCAATATGACTTTTTTGGAGTTTGAATCCCTTAATGTAAAATATTTCTGTAACAGGCCAGTGAGCCATAAACTCATGCCCCCAAAATACCCTACCTGCTTGTCTCATGTACCATAAATGGTAGACAAATAGAAGGTGGCAAAGTTCAAACACATAACAGGACAAACAACAGAAATAGGGAAAGATTGTCAACAAGAAGGATCACAAAAAAGATAGCAATAAAGTACAAAATCACAAGTGCAAAATGGAAGTCTGAACAGCAGCTGAGATCAAAAAATCAAGAATGCAGTGAAAAAGGTCTGTAACAAGATGTGAAGCTAGCCAAGTCTAACTAGCAGTGAATTTAATCAAAATTTGATCAAAATACTTTTTGGAAACCTCAGGCATGATTGGAGCACAGCCCTGTCAGTCAAATTTTTTAACTGCAGGAAGAGAATTGCAATCAACTCTAAACAGCCAGGAACCTAAGCCCATGTTCACACAAACTACAAGAGATTTCTTCTATTTTGCAAGAGGTACTGCACTATTTTAGTGGGTGGTGCTCATTGTAGGGTTCTCATTCCAATGGAGAGTAGATCTGGAGACAAGACGCATTCCAAAATCAAGACCTTTATCAAGTGTGATCTTTGTCTGAAGTGCTTAAGAATAGATTTGCCTAAAACTATATACATATGAACATGTATACAAAATATTTTATAAATCAATAAAATTTTGTTTTAAAATCTTTTTATTGAATTTTTCCCAACCCTTTTTTCTGTATGAAAATACCTTGAACAGCCGATGTAATGAACAATATAGTGATTAGAGATGGGCAAATCAATTTTAACGAAGAGGAATTAGTTTAGAATTTCAGGAAAACTTCGGTTCTGCACGAATCCAAAGTTTACAGTGACTAGTGGGAACAATTTTTTTCCTCCCTTTAATAGCAAAATGGTCCCGAGCACAACGTGTTACATGGGGCAGAGAACTCTGGGAAGAAGAAAGGAACACCCTCTATCACATGTGCAGACATGTAAGCCAATCAGCACCCAGCAGGCTTATGTGATGTCACAGTCCTAAAAAACAGGCGGCCATTTGCAATCCCGTCATTTCACACTGCATGTGCTGTCTCTAGCGTCAAGCTGCTTATACTCAGTAGCTGGTGGAGTGATTTTTGCTCAAAGTTCAGGGTGTCCATTTTGGGGGATCTGTGTACCCCAAATTTCAATTCTTTTTTGTTGCTAAAGTAAATATCAATAAATCCGTGTCAAATCCACATAGATGGTGGAGTGATTTTTTTTCTCAAAGTCCAGGGTGTCAGTTTTTGGGGTTCCGCATACCCCAAATTTCAATTCTTTTTTGTTGCTAAAGTTGATATCAATATATCCCTTTGTGTTTTGGAGTTGTATCGATCCAATGAAGGGAGAACCACTAGAGGTCGCAAGAGATGTGGTTCTAATTAGCCTGTGTATTAAATCAATAGTGTTTTTATTAACTCTGCAACTTTGTTGCTACAATTGTATTCACTGATTCTACAGTGTACTACTGTTGGCTGACTTCCAAGGCACTATTTGCTGGGCTCTCCCTGTCTGTAAATATTTTTATATACAAATCTCCTCATTTTCTAACTGTTAGCGGACATTAGAACTGATCCCTAACACCATTTCATTGCTGTCTAAAAAAGATAGATAATACCCCCGACATGTTTCACCAAAATGATGGCGTCCTCAGGGGTGCCGGGGCTATAGCTATTGATTTAACACACAGGCTAATTAGAACCACATCTCAGGCGACCTCTAGTGGTTCTCCCTGCATTGGATTGATACAATAGATAACTCCGCTCTACTTGGACCTGTCTATAGGCAATAATATATCCCACGCCATGGATTTGTAGAAATTTTAATTGTGTGTCTTTAATAGGTTACAGCAATCCAATTAATACTTTTTAATGCTTAAACATATTAAAAGTTAAGTTTTAGACTAATGGGTCTTTGTAAATAAATGTATCTATTTATAGATACATTTTATATAGTGATATGGTTATATTTATGCTACTTTTATACAGACCTTCCTTACACACTTTTTAACTATGCTAATTCTTTTACCCCTGGAGTGTGTATTTCTTTACATATACATATGTTTTATATATATGTATTTTAGTCTCTCCTTACTGGAGATTCTGAAACACATTGCGTAACAGAGACACCAATAAATAGTTTTGTTGTAAAGATCTCTCTGTATTCCTTTGACTACCAGTATGCGCCGCAACCACAATTACCGTATCACCTTATTAGAAAATAAGTGATCATTAATACACCATGTCTTCTCAAAATATAAATCTCCTATGTACGTTGTTGTACATTGTTATATATATGTTGTTTTTAGATGATCAGTTTCCATGTTTTAGACTTTTGTTTCCACAGATTAACTGCAGTTGTTTCTTTTAAATAAATGTAACATCTGGTATTAACAATGGATGATTTAATTACAGTAACATTATGTATTAGGCATCTGATTCAAATGTGCATTAGGAGATTCTTATATTAAATGGCGGAGAAAAGCATTAATTAAAGGTTTTTTCTTTTAAATATAATCCATTCCCAAACTGCAAACCCAGCCGCTCCCCAACCTCAATAAACAAATGATTCCGATGGGTGAGGACGCATTCAGTTATGTAAATATATTGTTACATGGATCTCCTTTATGGCTAGGGAGGGGGTCCTAAGTAGAGGATATAATGATTTTGGCAGAAACAACATTTATTACAAACAGAACACAGGAATACAAGGCAAAAGTTATGAAACCCAAAATCAGAATGCAGGATAAATAAAACTGAAGGCAAATTCCTAGGGCAGGCTCGCAGGAAGCTGGATTCCAGGGCAGGATGGCAGGAAAGCTATGTTCCAGGGCAGGCTGGCAGGAAAGCTGGGTTCCAGGTCAGGCTGGCAGGAAAGCTGGGTTCCAGGGCAGGCTGGCAGGAAAGCTGGGTTCCAGGGCAGGCTGGCAGGAAAGCTGGGTTCCAGGATAGGCTGGCAGGAAACATAGGTCAGGAGTTCAAGACAGGCTTTGCAGGATGCCGGGTTCCAGCATCATTGGCAGGATGGCAAGGTTCCAGAAAGCCCAAACAGACATACATCACCAAAGCCTAGTCCAGCCACAGGTACAAGTCCTTAACAGGCAATAATGATCCGCCCTGAGACACCAGTGGCCCGGCCTTTTATCAGCCGCAGCTCCATGCCCCCTGCAGTTGAAACAGCCCTGATTACAAATACCAGCAACTCAGAGGAGAATTCTTTTATCCATATGCCTTAATAATCATAGGTATGCAGTAGAGTGGTTGATCCTTGGTTGGATAAGAAAAATTTACCTGAAGTTCTTTTTTTACATGTTGCATTTTTTTTATTGGTTTTGCAATTTATAAGAAAATATAGTAAGCGTAGGTGAGCATAGTATCGCTAAATATTTTATTAGTCATCGGACCCCTAGGTTCTAAAAAAAGGAAATGACTTTATTTAAAAATATAACATCTAGAAATAAATTATAATATCTAGAACACAAATATCAGCAAACTAACACAAACATAAACATGTTAGGTATACCAGTGTCTCAAATGCCTCAAAATACAAAAATTGGTGAATACTGTAACCTTAAAAACTAATGGAATCGCCCCTTTAACATAAAAGGGACCCATAAAATTTTTTAATGGAAAGTAGTCGAAAGGTTGTAATTGTCTCTAAATGGTATTAACAAAAACATCAGCAGGTCCTCCAAAAAATTACACCTTACACCAAAGTGTAAAAAAGGTGTGGGTCGAAAAATATATGGAGACTATTTCATAATAATTTGAACTTTTTTATATTGTTAAAGGGTTTGGGCACTTTTCAATACTATATGTACCTGTACCTTTGCCTCCTTTTAGAGCTTCAGTCTTTCTCTGTTAACACTATCCTCTACTCTGCATATATGCAGAACTTCCTGTTTCCCACTCTTTCAGTCTGCCCTAATGGTCATCGGGGAGCAGTGATCCATTGCTATGGTAGCCTGGGGTCACACAAAGACCCCAGGCAGTCTCTTTTCACTCAATAGGGCAGATTTACTTACCCGATTCCGTCGTGATCACGTGGTGCGTTGTCCGACGAGGATCCGGGTCTGGCGCGATTCACTAACATTGTGCGTCCGAGTTCCTGCATGTGTCGCTGCTGCGTCGAGATCCGCAGGAGTTGACCTGCTTCTTCCTGGTGCATGTGAGTGCTTGATCTTGCGACACAAATCCTTTTTAAAATTTTGCGGTTTGTGTGAATCCGTCAGGTTGTCCGATGGCCCGCCCCCCCTCCATTTCTGTTGCCTGCAAGCCGGCGCCGATGCGCCAAAATCCAATTGCGTGCGCCAAAATCCTGGGGCAATTTGGTGCAAAACGGAAATATTCAGGAAACCCGACGAAAGTGTGCCGTTCGGACCCTAGTAAATGAGCCCCAATGTGTAAAATTTCCATATACTGCCATATTATAGTAGGATCAATCACACAACCTATGGTTAAAGTACCCTAGTACCCTAGAACTGATATAAATTAACAGTAAAAATCATAAACATGTCATGGAATAAGAAATAATGCCACTATGAAGTGCAATTTGCTGTGCAGAAAACAAGTCCTCAAACAGCTCTCTGCATGGAAAATTTAAAAAGTTATGGATTTTTGAAAAATGAAAATGAAAAAAACAAAAAGGGCCTGGTCGTTAAGGGGTGTAGGGGTTCAGCTCAAATGTGGGGGTCGGCAATGACAAAGCTCTCATGGACAGCAGGATTCAAGTTGAAAACTGTGCATTTATTCCAGAAAACACCAGTATCAAACAAAACCCTTGCCTGTCCGGCTCTAACTATACACTTGGCAGCCCTCACTAGCCACTGGAGGGCTTCTCCCTGCCAGCTGAAAAGTACGTAAGTTCAGTAACCCTGTGTCACTCACGTATGGCTCTCTCACAGTCCAGCTTCTGTGTTTCCAGGTAGAGAGCCCCTTCTAACTGCTTTGTGGTCTGGAGCAGTGATCACATTTGTTTCCACTCCAGCAATTAGAGTCCTGTACCAGGTCTTCCAAGAGACCAACAAAGGAAAAAAGCTTCCTGTTTGACCCAATTCACATTCTGGTCACTGTAATACAATTAAACACTCATTTTCTCTCCAATTCAATAGTGACTTTGTCACAGGGGTTAAATGATGCCAAAATGCTCCAAAAATAGGCATAGAACTGTCTGAAGGAGACTGTATAATGATAAAACTCCCCATAGATTAAGACTCGGCATAGTGTATTGGCCATAATATTCCAATTTATACTGTTGCAAGAGATCTTGTTCCATGCGTAATTGTTAACATATAAAGATAGTGGGGGTCATTTACTAAGGGCCCGATGCACGCAACGGAAATCGGGGGCGTGGCCGAACGAAAACCCAACGGATTTGGAAAAAACGACGCATTTTATTTTTAAAAAAGTATCGCTGGACTCGTGCTTACCTTCACCAGGAATAGGCCAGTGAACTTCAGTGCATTCCGGCGGGCTTCGGCGGACTTCAGAGCAGCAGCGCCACTGGACCCGGCCGGACCAGAATCCACCGTAGAGAACGCGCCGCTGGATCGCGAATGGACCGGGTAAATAAATCTGCCCCAGTATTTGAAAAAAATGCATTTGAAGAATCCCTATATTTTGCATGTTTTTAACCTGTCACCAGATTCCCAAAGCACTGTGACCACTATTGCCAACACTTTAATTAGATAAAAAAATGCATACTTCCTGTCTGCATAAAATTTGAACTAAGAACTTAGTAAGCCTACCTAGAATCGTTTCAGAAGGAGTAGCGAGTCCATAAGGCCTAGGCAGCATGGAGGCTGAGTGGGTAGCACTTCTGCCTTGCAGCAATGGGGTCCTGGGTTCAAATCCCACCAACTCTGCAAAGAGTTTGTATGTGTTTGCATGGGTTTCCTCTGGGTCCTCATACACTCCAAAAACATATTGTTAGATTGTGAGCCCCAAAGGGACAGGGACCAATTTGGCATGCCTTGTGCAGTGCTCCGTAATCTGTAAGCGCTATAAAAATAAAAAAATTTTATTGGTCATGTGACCAGATTTACTTACCCGGCCCAATTGCGATCCAGCGGCGCGTTTTCTGCGCTGGATTCGGGTCTGGACGGGATTTATTAAGGTAGTTCCTCCGCCGTGCTGAAGAGCATCGGAACGCACTGGAATACACCGAGCCGGGCTGAGTGAAGGTAAGTGCAATTTTCACGACACATTTTTTTTAAAATGCGGCGTTTTTTCCGAATCCGTCAGGTTTTCGTTCCCCCCCCCCCCATTTCTGTTGCGTGCATGCCAGCGCCGATGCTGGGGAAATCGGTGCAAATCGGAAATATTCGGGTAACACGTCGGGAAAACACGAATCGGGCCCTTAGTAAATGACCCCCATTGTCTCTGGCATTTTCCTTGTCCCCCTCCCTTCGGCAGGGGATTGCATTAGCATACAGGGTGGGGAAATAAGGGAAATGACAGCAGACATGGGCAGAGTCACACAGTGACTCACATGAATAACACACATCCCTTCTGACTCATTGATACTTCTGGCAGATTGCCAAGTAGGCTTACAGAGTTAATTATCTGGGAATAGGAACAGCAGGGACAATTGTTAGCATAGTGCTATGGGAATCTGTCTTAGACTTATTAGTGAGAATATGGTGACAGGTTCCCTTTAATCTGTATTTAGTATGATCAGTAAGGAAAAATGAAATGCATATGTAATGTCCTGGAGTGGGCCATTACTAAATTAGCTTATTGTTCATGCAAGTGAACCCTGTTGGGACGGGCCATCCCACTGGTCCCACAAACTCAAGTGTCTTCCTACTGGCCAATGGCAACCAGGCATTCTCATATGCTTATGGTAGAGTCTGACCTCAAGCAGATGCTATACACTTTTTAGTTACACCTCTCCAACTGCTCGTTAACACTTAATTTCTAATCAGCCAATCACATGGAGGCAACTCAGTGCATTTAGGCATGTAGACATGGTCAAGACAATCTCCTGCAGTTCAAACCGAGCATCAGTATGGGGAAGAAAGGTGATTTGAGTGCCTTTGAACGTGGCATGGTTGTTGGTGCCAGAAGGGCTGGTCTGAGTATTTCAAAAACTGCTGATCTACTGGGATTTTCACGCACAACCATCTCGAGGGTTTACAGAGAATGGTCTGAAAAAGAAAAAACATCCAGTGAGCGGCAGTTCTGTGGGCGGAAATGCCTTGTTGATGCCAGAGGTCAGAGAAGAATGGGCAGACTGGTTCGAGCTGATAGAAAGGCAACAGTGACTCAAATCGCCACCCATTACAACCAAGGTAGGCAGAAGAGCATCTCTGAATGCACAGTACGTCGAACTTTGAGGCAGATGGGCTACAGCAGCAGAAGACCACACCGGGTGCCACTCCTTTCAGCTAAGAACAGGAAACTGAGGCTACAATTTGCACAAGCTCATCGAGTCTTATGAGTCTCGATTTCTGCTGCGACATTCGGATGGTAGGGTCAGAATTTGGCGTCAACAACATGAAAGCATGGATCCATCCTGCCTTGTATCAACGGTTCAGGCTGGTGGTGGTGGTGTCATGGTGTGGGGAATATTTTCTTGGCACTCTTTGGGCCCCTTGGTACCAATTAAGCATTGTTGCAACACCACAGCCTACCTGAGTATTGTTGCTGACCATGTCCATCCCTTTATGACCACAATGTACCCAACACCTGATGGCTACTTTCAGCAGGATAATGCGCCATGTCATAAATCTGGAATCATCTCAGACTGGTTTCTTGAACATGACAATGAGTTCACTGTACTCAAATGGCCTCCACAGTCACCAGATCTCCATCCAATAGAGCATCTTTGGGATGTGGTGGAACGGGAGATTTGCATCATGGATGTGCAGCCGACAAATCTGCGGCAACTGTGTGATGCCATCGTGTCAATATGGACCAAAATCTCTGAGGAATGCTTCCAGCACGTTGTTGAATCTATGCCACAAAGAATTGAGGCAGTTCTGAAGGCAAAAGGGGGTCCAACCCGTTACTAGCATGGTGAACCTAATAAATTGGCCGGTGAGTGTATATCTTTATTTGTATGATTACTTTAGTCATCTAGGCCAGTGATTTTCAACCTTTTTTGAGCCGCGGCACACTTTTTATACTTAGAAAATCCTGGGGCACACCGCCAACCAAAATAACACAAAATGACACAAAAACAGTAATATTATACATATAGTTAATAATATAGATTCTAAATTTATTTTACTCAGTGTGTACCTGGGCCTGTTTCGATAAACACAAAAGGGATATCCTGGCAGGAATGGAGGAAAGACACACGAAGCTCTTCCTCAACAGTTCTCAGTTTCTCCCTGGTTTTAGTATATGGTGCTGATTATTATGTGGCTCATATACTGCAAAATAAAGGGGTACAATGAGAAGTACTATGGCCATGAGGCCAGAGTACAAGTGCCAGCTCGTATACTCAGCATATGGGCTGGTACTTGTAGTACTCCAGCCTACTATAGTAATAGTATAGTATACTATAGATACTATAGTATTTCTCATTTTACATTTCTCTGGGAAACAAAACACAGGGGGCACAATAGTTTGGGGAACTTTCCCCGCGGCACACCCGACCATGTGTCGCGGCACACTAGTGTGCCACGGCACACTGGTTGAAAATCACTGATCTAGGCGACTTGCCTAGTATATTGAAGCATTGATGCTTTGGGAAGACTACAGAGTCATGCTACCTCCCTCTGAGTTGAATTAGTAAAGAGTGTATCACCATCAGCAATTGTTAAATGCTGGGTCCGAGTGTTTCCTCTCGGAGGTGGTAGGAGGATCAAAGATAAGAGAAGAGACAAAAGCGCAAAAGGACTCAAGTGTTTCTTTGATGTAACAGTGATAGGACAAAAAATAATGACTCTCACCTGGTGTTTGGAAGAGTCTGAGCGTATCAGCGAGCAATTTTGCTCTTGGAGGTATTTAGATGTTTTCGGGCATCTGGAGAAGCTGACAGCCACGAGATTCAGGTGATGGTCCGTTCTCCCAGGAAGATGGACCGACAGGCAGATGCAAGGCAATACACGTGGAATTGGAGATCTCGTCGATCACGGCGCTGCGATGTCCAGAAGCCATTCGCAAACTATGAGGTAAGTTTTTTGACTGTTTTTATTGAATCACCTCACCAAGTGATTCAATAAAAACAGTCAAAAAACTTACCCATAGTTTGCGAGCGGCTTCTGGACATCGCAGCGCCGTGATCGACGAGATCTCCAATTCCACGTGTATTGCCTTGCATCAGCAATTGTGCCAACTGTTTTTTTTTCCACCTAGGTGGTATGTCATGTCCTGGAGTCTGGGCAGTATTAAATTGACTTGGCATTCATGCTAGTGCACTAAGTTGACACAGACCATCCCCGCTGGTACCCTCAATGCTGGTGTCTTCCTACTGGCTTTTACTCAACCAGTCATGTAATTACACTTTCATCTCCCTAGTTAAACTACATTGCCATTTTGCTGTATCTCACTTGTGACACAACACTTTCACCAAGTGGTGGAATTCAGTACTGTTCTCTATTCTTAAATGTATTCTTTAATAGTTAATTTACTGTAGTAAATTGTTTATTGTAGTGTTTACAATATTTCTGCAGATGAAGTTACATTTGCAGAAATGCATAGTTGCCATTGGCTGGTTCTCCTAGAATACATGTACCGACCAACAGTATATAAATCAGCCCTGTCTGTGATTCACAATTTTACTAATTATTTAAAATAATGGTAACAGCAGGAACACTCAATTAGTTTTCCCAGAAACACTGCTGCAAAAATTGTCAAAATCCACACGTTCTCGTGGAGGTGTATCAAGAAAATATCATTATCTATCATTTTAGATACACCAAAGTAGTATTTCAAAAGTGGTGGTCGACTTGAATCAGTGACCATAACAGTTTGGAGGTCAAACAAAAAGATTTAAATACTGATAAACATTATAAAAACTATTATGTATTATGTTGAATGCCTGATGTCTAACACTAGCTATCGCTACAGCTATTCTGTTTTGGAGTTAGATGCTAGCAGCTGGAGCTGGAAGTGTCAAAGGACTCTAAATAAAGAAAATATAAGAGAATTGCCTGAACTCTGGACCAGACATCACTAGTAAAGTGAAGTCAGACAGCAGAGGAGAGTCATCTACTTTATATTGATCAATTTTACAGTGGAGTGCAGAGAGTCTATTCTATTAATGTAAGTAGATATAATGCAGCAGTGTGGTCAGTAATATTTCTTTTTTCTTTCTTTTTCTCTCTTTGCAGCACCTAGAAACTAAAACAGTATGTAGGCAATTTACTTAGTCAATGCCATTCAGTTTATATAGCACCCACATATAATAAAATCAATAGCAAAAAAACATATTGCTCCAGACCCAGCCTTGGCCTTTTCCATCATCGTTACATTCAAAAGGATTGGTGCAAGCTTCATTATACATATCATAATATACATTATTACCTGGCAGCAACCTCCTCCCCTCTACTTCATTATGAAGCATTTGAATATATTTAGACAAAAGAATATTTAGATTTAAAGAAGTTTATTTCAAGAGTATACATATAAAGAATAATTAATAAATAAATATAAAGAATAATATCTAAGCACTTATATCTACTATCTAATAATATCTATTCACTTACTCATTAAAAACAATGGATCAAGTGGGAAGTAAACCAATAGATAAATATAGGAAGCTATAAAAAAAAAAGTATAATAAAAACAGGAAAATAAAAAAATACAAATAATTTTAGTGACAATGAATATTGACCAACAGTTGCAAAAGTGTGCAAAAGCCTTGCACATGTACAAGTCTAACAGCATCAGTAGGAGGTAAAAATTCTAATTACAGGCAGTCCCTAGGTAGGTTCTATAGATTCGTTCTTAATTTGAATTTGTATGTAAGTCAGAACTGTATATTTTATAATTGTTACCCCAGTCAGAACTTGTTTGGTCTCTGTGACTATTGGATTTAAAAAATGTTGGGTTGTCGTAAGAACCAAAATAAACAATAAAGCTTAATTGAAGAAACATTTGATAACTGTTACAGCCTATCATTGCAGCCTAGGGATAAAGTACAGTAAGTTATTAACATCCAGAGGTCTATTTGTAACTTAGGGTCATCTGTAAGTAGGGAACCACCTGTATGCATATTTTTATTCTATTAGCATTATTCTTTTTTTGGAGATTTAGACAGTCATATTAGCAGCAGTTACCGTATATACTCGAGCATAAGCCGATCCGAGTATAAGCCAAGACCCCTATTTTTACCACCCAAAACTGGGAAAACCTATTGACTTGAGTATAAGTCGAGGGTGTAGTATACAGCCAGCCAACCCCATGTAGTATAGAGCCAGCCCACTGTAGTATACAGCCTGCCAGCCCCCTGTAGTATACAACCAGCATCATGTAGTATACAGCCACCCCCATGTAGTATACAGCCAGCCAGCCCCCAGTAGTATACAGCCAGCCAGCCCCCTGTAGTATACAGCCAGCCCCCTGTAGTATACAGCCAGCCCCGTGTATTCCAAGCACATTAAAAAAATAAATAAATACTCACCCTCCGGCAATACTCACTTCTGTAGTATACAGCCAGCCCCCTGTAATATACAGGCAGCCAGCCCCCTGTAGTATACAGCCTGCCAGCCCCCTGTAGTATACAACCAGCATAATGTAGTACACAGCCAGCCAGCCCCCTTGTAGTATACAGCCATCCAGCCACCTGTAGTATACAGCCAGCCCCCTGTAGTATACAGCCAGCCCCATGTAGTATACAGCCAGCCCCCTGTATGCCAAGCACATAAAAAAATGAACTAAATACTCATCTTCTGGCAATACTCACATCTGTAGTATACAGCCAGCCAGCCCCCTGTAATATACAGGCAGCCAGCACCCTGTAGTATACAGCCTGCCAGCCCCCTGTAGTATACAACCAGCATCAAGTAGTATACAGCCAGACAGCCCCCTGTAGTATACAGCCAGCCTGCAGTAGTATACAGCCAGCGAGCCCCCTGTCTTATACAGCCAGCCCCCTGTAGTATACAGCCAGCTCCATGTAGTATACAGCCAGCCCCCTGTATGCCAAGCACATCCTGTAGTATACAGCCAGCCCCCTGTATGCCAAGCACATAAAAAAATAAACTAAATACTCATCTTCTGGCAATACTCACATCTGTAGTATACAGCCAGCCAGCCCCCTGTAATATACAGGCAGCCAGCACCCTGTAGTATACAGCCTGCCAGCCCCCTGTAGTATACAACCAGCATCAAGTAGTATACAGCCAGACAGCCCCCTGTAGTATACAGCCAGCCTGCAGTAGTATACAGCCAGCGAGCCCCCTGTCTTATACAGCCAGCCCCCTGTAGTATACAGCCAGCTCCATGTAGTATACAGCCAGCCCCCTGTATGCCAAGCACATCCTGTAGTATACAGCCAGCCACCTGTAATATACAGGCAGCCAGCCCCCTGTAGTATACAGCCAGCCAGCCCCCTGTAGTATACAGCCAGCCATCCCCCTGTAGTATACAGCCAGCCCCTTGTAGTATACAGCCAGCCCCATGTAGTATACAGACAGCCCCATGTATGCCAAGCACATCCTGTAGTATACAGCCAGCCAGCCACCTGTAATATACAGGCAGCCAGCCCCCTGTAGTATACAGCCAGCTCCATGTAGTATACAGCCAGCCAGAGTATTCACCCACCGGCGTTACTCACTGATGCTCGGCGCAGCTCTTCTTCTTTCTTCTCTTTGCTGTAATAGCTGGCAGAGTCACGTCCATACGATCTGACAGCCAGCACTTACTATGATGCGGCGGTGTCGCCATTGATGACGTCATCAGCGGCGACAACGCCGCATCATAGTGTGCGCCGGCTGGGCAGATCGCATGGATGTCACTCTACCGGCTAGAGAAAAAAGAGAAGAAATAGAGAAGAAAGAAGAGAGAAGAAGAGCCGCCGGGAGCCATGCCAAGGATCAGGAGCCGCGCCAAGGATCCGGGCATCGGAGGGTGAGTATTTTAATTTTTTTTAATTGACTCTTACATAAGCCAAAGTGAGGTTTTTCAGCACATTCTTTGTGCTGAAAAACTCGGTTTATACACGAGTATATACGGTACATGCTTGGAGAAAAATTTTATTTTCTGCTAAAAGGAAATTAAGCGAATACTTATATCTACTGAAAAAAACAACAAGTCCTAAATGTCCTAAACAATTTCTAAAACATTGTGAAACAAATGGAGTTATTAAACCCTCTATGTTCCTTTAAATTAAAGAAATTAACAGAATACATAATCAGCATGAGAGGATAATTGAAACACAAAGTACGAACAGTAATATTAGTGGCAGGGTGAATTATTTTGTACATCGTTCTTCTCCCAATTCCCAGAGGGAATATATTTCAAGCTTTAAAAGTACCACAGACTTATCCAGCTTATTTATATGCTAATTATGCTAGCTGTTCCCTGCAGAGATAAAAAGAGGAATTCCCAAGACAGATGAATGTATGACACAATAGAAAACAGTTATTTCATGTTGTTAAAAGAAAGCATGAGCATTGGACACTAAAATTATTTATAAATCAGTTAGGATTGTCTGTGGTAAAAAAAGGCAATTACAAAAATTCAATTCCATTAATTTTTCCTGTTTCTACTATTCTTTTAATGTGTTAATTAGAGCCCAATCTCTGAATACATGCCTTGTTTTTGCTTCAGTATTAGCCTCTTTTAAAGCTTGAGGTGGCATGAGGTGAGAAGAATAATTCACATCAGACAGATTGTGGGACCCCAGGATGGGTAGCAGCACCAGCTTTGACACCTCTGCAAATAATCAACTGAATATGCTTCTTTAAGATGTACATATAATTGATTTTTAGAGTGATGCATAAATACCTCTCCCTCCACTTTCTCTAAGCGTCTATGATGTCATAATGAGGCAGATTTACTTACCCGGTCCATTCGCGATCCAGGGGCGCAGTGGATTCGGGTATTCCGGCGATTCACTTAGACAGTTCCTCCAACGTCCACCAGGTGTTGTTTCTGCGCTGAAGTCTGCCGAGGTCCGCCAGAGTTCACGATCCGTTGCTGGGTGCAGGAAAGCGAATGTCCAGCGACACTTTTTTTTTAAAAATGCGGCAGTTTCTCAGAATCCTTCGGGTTTTCGTGCACGCCGGCACCGATGCGCCACAATCCGATCGCGTGCGCCAAAATCCCGGGGCAATTCAGGGAAAATCGGAGCATATCGGAAAAATTTGGGTAATCCGCCGTAAAAACGCAAGTCAATGTTCCCTTCCTTCCCCAAAGGAAAACACAGAGACAATAACAGGAAAAAATGTTGAAGGTAGTGCAAATATGGGAGAAAAGGCAAAAGGAAGATCAAAAGGCTAGCAACAGAATGAGATTGGACTGGTCCCCTGACATCCAGACAAAATAGCAAACAGACTAGCAGAATACATTTGTCTATCAAAGCTAGTTTAAAGAGTAACTGTGAAGGATTTTTGTTTTCCACAAATCAATAGCTCTTGGGATGTAAAACAACTTTGCCTATTGCTTTTTTTTTTTTACCTATCAGCAGTAGTTTTCTTGCTATACCCCTCAGATTACTTTAGTGCTGCAATGACTGCCTCCTCTCCGTGTGCTGATAAGTCCTGGAATCTGTCAGAGAAACAAAGTGTAAACAAACTAAGGATTCATGGGAGGGGAGGAGCTGCTGCTCCCTGCTCAAAAAGGAGGAGGTCATGTAATAGTGAATGTAGCAGAGCTGGATGTATATTTAGATGTCTCCTGCACAGAATAGTGAGGTACAAGATCTTCCCTATTCCCTATCAGTGTGAAACAACTGAAAATATGTCTTATATTCTAGGTTCTTCAAAGTAGCCACCTTTTGCTTTGATTAATGCTTTGCACGCTCTTGACGTTCTCTTGATGAGCTTCAAGAGGTAGTCATCAGAAATGGTTTTCACATCACAGGTGTGCCCTTCCAGGTTGAATAAGTGAGATTTCTTGCCTTATAAATGGGGTTGGGACCATCAGTTATGTTGTGCAGAAGTCAGGTAGATACACAGCGGATAGTCCTACTGAATAGACTGTTTGTACTATACTAGAAAAAGCAGCTAATTAAAGAAAAATGAGTGGCCATCATTACTTTAAAGAGGATCAGTCACTGAAATAATCAATCAAAGAGCTGCTTAGCCCTACCCCAGTAAAAAACAGTGCTAAATCGCTAGCTTTATCGGAACATACCGATCTCCTCCAAAAGCTGGACCACTGTAAGCTTCCTGGCGTATTCATGAGGGGGTTGGTCCGAGAAGGGGGTGACTGCCGCATGAAGCCTGGCAGTCACCGCCGGCATATGGTATGGGAGTGGCAGTCTGGGGCAGAAGCTGTGGAGAGGGGAGAGAGCCTTGGACCAACCCCTTATTAATATGCCAAAACACTGTAAGCTTGGTCTGGCTTTGGCACTGTATTGCAGTGTTTGCTAGCTTATTGGTATGTTCCAATAAGGCTAGCGATTTAACACTGCTATTACTTTAGTAAGCAGCTCCTTGAATGATTATTTTGGGTGGCAGGTCCTCTTTAAGAAATTAAGGTCAGTCAGTCCAAATATTGGGTCCACAAGTGCTGTTGCAAAAACCATCAAGTGCTACAAAGAAACTGGCTCACAAAGAACCGCCCCAGGAAAGGAAGACCAAGAGTCACCTCTGCTGCAGAGGATAAATTCATCCGAGTCACCAGCCTCAGAAATTGCAAGTTAACAGCAGCTCAGATTAGACACCAGGTCAATGCCACACAGAGTTCTAGTAGCAGACACATCTCTATAACAACTGGCATTTTTTTTTCTTGTCTTTTAATCCCCCTTTTTCTTTTTGTTGTTATCACTAATATTATTGCTGTCATTGTTTGTACTGCACTCTTTGTATTCTCTCTGCTGCTGTAACATTGTGAATTTCCCCACTGTGGGACAAATGAAGGATTATCTTTAGAGATGAGCGAACACTAAAATGCTCGGGTACTCGTTATTCGAGACGAACTTTTCCCGATGCTCGAGTGCTCGTCTCGAATAACGAACCCCATTGAAGTCAATGGGAGACTCGAGCATTTTTCAAGGGGACCAAGGCTCTGCACAGGGAAGCTTGGCCAAACACCTGGGAACCTCAGAAAAGGATGGAAACACCACGGAAATGGACAGGAAACAGCAGGGGCAGCATGCATGGATGCCTCTGAGGCTGCATAATCGCACCATTATGCCAAAATTATGGGCAACAGCATGGCCATGACAGAGTGACAGAATGAAGCTAGATAGCATCTAAAACATCCAATAATTGACCCTGACACTATAGGGGACGGCATGCAGAGGCAGCGGCAGCAGGCTAGAGAGTGTCATGGCGACATACCCTAAATGGACTCAGGCTTCAAACCAATGGGTGGCAGAGAGGAACCAAAGGAGGTGAGCAAGAAGCGCTCAAATAATATCGGTACATGATAAAAGTTTGCCAGTATATTTTGTGGATTACACAGCAGGGTGGCGACAAAGTTAACATGGAAGCCATGAAAACAACCCAAAATTCTGCCTGACACAGCTCGTTTGATAAGGGGACGATGTATGGAGGCAGTGAACTAGTAGTAGATTAAAGGTGCTGCAGTTAAAACTATGTTAGTTGGATCTTGGCATGGAGCTGGCGCTCCGCTGCCAGGCGAGCTTTCGCCAATCCAAGCCCCTGTCTCTAGGCTACTCCCCAAACAGCACTTCTAAGAACCTTTTGTATAAGATCAAGTGTAGTAGCGTTCTTATAAGTTTAGGATATGGCGGGTGAGGGGAATGTAAACAGATGCGCAAGAAGCGCTGAAATAATATCCCTAAATGGTAAAAGTTTGCAAGTATATTTTGGGGATTACACAGCAGGGTGGCGACAAAGTTAACAACTTTGATGTGGAATGCCCTGTAATAGCTCTTGGGCGGTGTGCCTTTTATCGCCTAGGCTCAGCAGTTTCAGCACCGCCTGCTGTCGCTTAGCGACGGCACTGCTGCTGTGCCTAGAGCTACCGACTGATGGCGCCATGCCCACGGATGGTAATTCGGAGGAGGAGGAGGTGGAGGAGGGGCGGGAGGAGGTATAGTAGGCCTTTGAGACCTGGACCGAGGTAGGCCCCGCAATTCTCTGCGTCGGCAGTATATGACCAGCCCCAGGGTCAGACTCGGTCCCAGCCTGCACCAAGTTAAGTGTAGTAGCGTTCTCATAAGTTTGGGATATGGCGGGTGAGGGGAATGTAAACAGATGCGCAAGAAGCGCATGATGCGCATGGAGCTGGCGTTCCGCTGCCAGGCGAGCTTTCGCCAATCCAAGCCCCTGTCTCTAGGCTACTCCCCAAACAGCACTTCTAAGAACCTTTTGTATAAGATCAAGTGTAGTAGCGTTCTTATAAGTTTAGGATATGCCGGGTGAGGGGAATGTAAACAGATGCGCAAGAAGCGCTGAAATAATATCCCTAAATGGTAAAAGTTTGCCAGTATATTTTGTGGATAACACAGCAGGGTGGCGACAAAGTTAACAACTTTGATGTGGAATCCATGAAAACAACCCAAATTTCTGCCTGACACACCTCGTTTGATAAAGGGACGATGTATGGAGGCAGCTATATGGACGACTTTTGGAGGTAGCAATGGAGACAACGTGTGGAGGCTGCTATGGAGACAATTTAATTTGGATAGTGCCTGTATGTGGCAGTCCCAAACATTTTTCAAACCAGAGGAGCAGGTAGGTGGCCCTCCAGTAAAATGGGATAGATTGAGTGCCTGTATGTGGCAGTCCCAAAAATGTTTCAAACCAGAGGAGCAGGTAGGTGGCCCTCCAGTAAAATGGAATAGATTGAGTGCCTGTATGTGGCAGTCCCAAAAATTGTTCAAACCAGAGGAGCAGGTAGGTGGCCCTGCAGTAAAATGGAATAGATTGAGTGCCTGTATGTGGCAGTCCCAAAAATTGTTCAAACCAGAGGTGCAGGTAGGTGGCCCTGCAGTAAAATGGAATAGATTGAGTGCCTGTATGTGGCAGTCCCAAAAATGTTTCAAACCAGAGGAGCAGGTAGGTGGCCCTCCAGTAAAATGGGATAGATTGAGTGCCTGTATGTGGCAGTCCCAAAAATGTTTCAAACCAGAGGAGCAGGTAGGTGGCCCTCCAGTAAAATGGAATAGATTGAGTGCCTGTATGTGGCAGTCCCAAAAATTGTTCAAACCAGAGGAGCAGGTAGGTGGCCCTCCAGTAAAATGGAATAGATTGAGTGCCTGTATGTGGCAGTCCCAAAAATTGTTCAAACCAGAGGAGCAGGTAGGTGGCCCTGCAGTAAAATGGAATAGATTGAGTGCCTGTATGTGGCAGTCCCAAAAATGTTTCAAACCAGAGGAGCAGGTAGGTGGCCCTCCAGTAAAATGGAATAGATTGAGTGCCTGTATGTGGCAGTCCCAAAAATTGTTCAAACCAGAGGAGCAGGTAGGTGGCCCTGCAGTAAAATGGAATAGATTGAGTGCCTGTATGTGGCACTCACAAAAATTGTTTCAAACAGAGGACCGGGTAGGTGGCCCTCCAGAAAAATTAAATGCATGAAGTACTATAGCAAGAGCCAGTGGGCCCTGTCAAAAAATAGCCAGTTTCCTCTGCTTTACTGTACAAAGAGGAGGAGAAGGAGGAAAATGAGGAGGAGGAGGAGGAGTGGATCAATTATTCAGGTTGAGCTTCCTTCACCTGGTGGAGATTGGAAATTCTGAGAAATCCAGCCTTTATTCATTTTAATAAGCGTCAGCCTGTCAGCGCTGTCAGTCGACAGGCGTGTACGCTTATCGGTGATGATGCCACCAGCTGCACTGAAAACCCGCTCGGACAAGACGCTAGCGGCAGGGCAGGCAAGAACCTCCAAGGCGTAGAGCGCCAGTTCGTGCCACATGTCCAGCTTTGAAACCCAGTAGTTGTAGGGAGCTGTGTGATCATTTAGGACGATGGTATGGTCAGCTACGTACTCCCTCACCATCTTTCTGTAAAGATCAGCCCTACTCTGCCGAGACTGGGGACAGGTGACAGTGTCTTGCTGGGGTGACATAAAGCTGGCAAAAGCCTTGTAAAGCGTACCCTTGCCAGTGCTGGACAAGCTGCCTGCTCGCCTACTCTCCCTCGCTACTTGTCCCGCAGAACTACGCACTCTGCCGCTAGCGCTGTCAGAAGGGAAATACTGTTTCAGCTTGTGCACCAGGGCCTGCTGGTATTCATGCATTCTCACACTCCTTTCCTCTCCAGGGATGAGAGTGGGAAGATTTTGCTTGTACCGTGGGTCCAGGAGAGTGAACACCCAGTAATCGGTGCTGGAATAAATTCTTTGAACGCGAGGGTCACGGGATAGGCAGCCTAGCATGAAATCTGCCATATGCGCCAGAGTACCAACGCGTAAGAATTCACTCCCCTCACTGGCCTGACTGTCCATTTCCTCCTCCTCCAACTCCTCCAACTCCTCTTCTTCTGCCCATACACGCTGAACAGTGAAGGACTCAACAATGGTCCCCTCTTGTGTCTCGCCAACATTCTCCTCCTCTTCCTCCACATCCTCCTCCACCTCCACCTCCTCCGATATGCGCTGAGAAACAGACCTCAGGGTGCTTTGGCTATCAACAAGGGAATATTCTTCCCCCGTCTCTTGTGACGAGCGCAAAGCTTCCGACTTCATGCTGACCAGAGAGTTTTTCAACAGGCCAAGCAGCGGGATGGTGAGGCTGATGATGGCGGCATCGCCACTGACCATCTGTGTTGACTCCTCAAAGTTACTCAGCACCTGACAGATATCAGACATCCACGTCCACTCCTCATTGTAGACTTGAGGAAGCTGACTGACCTGACTACCAGTTCTGGTGGAAGTTGACATCTGGCAGTCTACAATCGCTCTGCGCTGCTGGTAAACTCTGGATAACATGGTCAGTGTTGAATTCCACCTCGTGGGCACGTCGCACAACAGTCGGTGAGCGGGCAGTTGGAGGCGGCGCTGCGCTGCCCTGAGAGTGGCAGCATCTGGGCTGGACTTCCTGAAATGCGCACAGATGCGGCGCACCTTCGTGAGCAAATCAGACAGATTGGGGTATGTCTTGAGGAAACGCTGCACTATCAGATTTAACACATGGGCCAGGCATGGCACATGTGTCAGTCTGCCGAGTTGCAGAGCCGCCACCAGGTTACGGCCGTTGTCACACACAACCATTCCCGGCTTGAGGTTCAGCGGTGCCAGCCACAGATCAGTCTGCGCCGTGATGCCCTGTAATAGCTCTTGGGCGGTGTGCCTTTTGTCGCCTAGGCTCAGCAGTTTGAGCACCGCCTGCTGTCGCTTAGCGACGGCACTGCTGCTGTGCCTAGAGCTACCGACTGATGGCGCCGTGCCCACGGATGGTAGTTCGGAGGAGGAGGTGGAGGAGGGGTGGGAGGAGGAGGAGGCATAGTAGGCCTGAAACACCTGGACCGAGGTAGGCCCCGCAATCCTCGGCGTCGGCAGTATATGAGCAGCCCCAGGGTCAGACTCGGTCCCAGCCTCCACCAAGTTAACCCAATGTGCCGTCAGCGATATATAGTGGCCCTGCCCGGCAGCACTCGTCCACGTGTCCGTGGTCAGGTGGACCTTGTCAGAAACGGCGTTGGTCAGGGCACGGATGATGTTGTCTGACACGTGCTGGTGCAGGGCTGGGACGGCACATCGGGAAAAGTAGTGGCGGCTGGGGACCGAATACCGAGGGGCGGCCGCCGCCATGAGGTTGCGAAAGGCCTCGGTCTCTACTAGCCTATAGGGCAGCATCTCCAGGCTAAGCAATCTGGAGATGTGCACATTAAGGGCTTGGGCGTGCGGGTGGGTTGCACTATATTTGCGTTTCCGCTCCAGCGTCTGGGGTATGGAGAGCTGAACGCTGGTGGATGCTGTGGAGGATCGTGGAGGCGACGATGGGGTTTTTGTGGCAGGGTCCTGGGCAGGGGGCTGACTAGCAGCTGACACAGGGGAAGGAGCAGTGGTGTGCACGGCCGGAGGTGAACGGGCTTGTTGCCACTGAGTGGGGTGCTTAGCATTCATATGCCTGCGCATACTGGTGGTAGTTAAGCTAGTAGTGGTGGAACCCCTGCTGAGCCTGGTTTGGCAAATGTTGCACACCACAGTTCGTCGGTCATCCGGTGTTTCCTTAAAGAACCTCCACACTTCTGAAGATCTAGCCCTCGCCGCAAGAGCCCTCACCACGGGAGCTTCACTAGTTGACAGTGGCGCTGATGCACCAGCTCTGGCCCTGCCTCTCCGTCTGGCCCCACCACTGCCTCTTCCAACCTGTTCAGGTCGAGGACTCTCCTCCGTCTCAGAAGCACTGTGTTCACCCGGCCTCTCAACCCAGCTTGGGTCTGTCACCTCATCATCCTCCGATCCCTCAGTCTGCTCCCCCCTCGGACTTCCTGCCCTGACAACAACTTCCCCACTGTCTGACAACCGTGTCTCCTCATCGTCGGACACCTCTTTACACACTTCCACTACGTCAAGAAGGTCATCATCACCCACAGACTGTGACTGGTGGAAAACCTGGGCATCGGAAAATTGCTCAGCAGCAACCGGACAAGTGGTTTGTGACTGTGGGAAGGGTCCAGAAAACAGTTCCTCAGAGTATGCCGGTTCAAATGCCAAATTTTCCTGGGAGGGGGCAGACTGGGGGGGAGGAGGCTGAGGTGCAGGAGCTGGAGGAGTGGCGATTTCGGTGACATGGGTGGACTGCGTGGAAGACTGACTGGTGGTGGACAAATTGCTCGAAGCATTGTCAGCAATCCACGACATCACCTGTTCGCACTGTTCTGGCCTCAACAGTGCTCTACCACGAGTCCCAGTAACTTCAGACATGAACCTAGGGAGTGTAGCTCTGCGGCGTTCCCCTGCTCCCTCATCAGCAGGTGGTGTCTCACCCCGCCCAGGACCACGGCCTCTGACCCCTGCAGTAGTTGGACGCCCACGTCCCCGCCCTCGTCCTCTACCCCTAGCCCTCGGGTTAAACATTTTTAAAATGAGAGTTATAACTTTATTTTTTTTTTTACTTTTTTTTGTTTTTTTTTGTGTTTTTTTTTTTTTTTTTGTGTTTTTTGTTTTTTTTTGAGTTTTTAAAACCAAACAATGCTATCCTATTGCTATGGCTATTTTCTAGCCAAGTATCAAAGGAAGCACAGTACTATGCCAGATGAGATGACACTGAGTTATTGCCTAATAGAAATCCAACCCCTACTGAATTTTGCCACTTCGGCCTTTGCTATGGATATGTGCGCCACTAAGCGCAGAACACAGCGGTCGCAAGTCCCACTACAAATTGCTCAGAATTGGCAAGTACATGCACTGCAGAAACTACAGCCACCAGCAGATCAACCAGAAATCAAATATATAGAACGCTACTGTAGGCTTCAAGATCAAGAAGCTGTTTGTATTCTCCTATGGCTATTTTCTAGCCAAGTATCAAAGGAAGCACAGTACTATGCCGGATGAGATGACACTGAGTTATTGCCTAATAGAAATCCAACCCCTACTGAATTTTGCCACTTCGGCCTTTGCTATGGATATGTGCGCCACTAAGCGCAGAACACAGCGGTCGCAAGTCCCACTACAAATTGCTCAGAATTGGCAAGTACATGCACTGCAGAAACTACAGCCACCAGCAGATCAACCAGAAATCAAATATATAGAACGCTACTGTAGGCTTCAAGATCAAGAAGCTGTTTGTATTCTCCTATGGCTATTTTCTAGCCAAGTATCAAAGGAAGCACAGTACTATGCCGGATGAGATGACACTGAGTTATTGCCTAATAGAAATCCAACCCCTACTGAATTTTGCCACTTCGGCCTTTGCTATGGATATGTGCGCCACTAAGCGCAGAACACAGCGGTCGCAAGTCTCACTACAAATTGCTCAGAATTGGCAAGTACATGCACTGCAGAAACTACAGCCACCAGCAGATCAACCAGAAATCAAATATATAGAACGCTACTGTAGGCTTCAAGAAGCTGTTTGTATTCTCCTATGGCTATTTTCTAGCCAAGTATCAAAGGAAGCACAGTACTATGCCAGATGAGATGACACTGAGTTATTGCCTAATAGAAATCCAACCCCTACTTAATTTTGCCACTTCAGCCTTTGCTATGGATATGTGCGCCACTAAGCGCAGAACACAGCGGTCGCAAGTCTCACTACAAATTGCTCAGAATTGGCAAGTACATGCACTGCAGAAACTACAGCCACCAGCAGATCAACCAGAAATCAAATATATAGAACGCTACTGTAGGCTTCAAGAAGCTGTTTGTATTCTCCTATGGCTATTTTCTAGCCAAGTATCAAAGGAAGCACAGTACTATGCCAGATGAGATGACACTGAGTTATTGCCTAATAGAAATCCAACCCCTACTGAATTTTGCCACTTCGGCCTTTGCTATGGATATGTGCGCCACTAAGCGCAGAACACAGCGGTCGCAAGTCTCACTACAAATTGCTCAGAATTGGCAAGTACATGCACTGCAGAAACTACAGCCACCAGCAGATCAACCAGAAATCAAATATATAGAACGCTACTGTAGGCTTCAAGAAGCTGTTTGTATTCTCCTATGGCTATTTTCTAGCCAAGTATCAAAGGAAGCACAGTACTATGCCAGATGAGATGACACTGAGTTATTGCCTAATAGAAATCCAACCCCTACTTAATTTTGCCACTTCAGCCTTTGCTATGGATATGTGCGCCACTAAGCGCAGAACACAGCGGTCGCAAGTCTCACTACAAATTGCTCAGAATTGGCAAGTACATGCACTGCAGAAACTACAGCCACCAGCAGATCAACCAGAAATCAAATATATAGAACGCTACTGTAGGCTTCAAGAAGCTGTTTGTATTCTCCTATGGCTATTTTCTAGCCAAGTATCAAAGGAAGCACAGTACTATGCCAGATGAGATGACACTGAGTTATTGCCTAATAGAAATCCAACCCCTACTGAATTTTGCCACTTCAGCCTTTGCTATGGATATGTGCGCCACTAAGCGCAGAACACAGCGGTCGCAAGTCTCACTACAAATTGCTCAGAATTGGCAAGTACATGCACTGCAGAAACTACAGCCACCAGCAGATCAACCAGAAATCAAATATATAGAACGCTACTGTAGGCTTCAAGAAGCTGTTTGTATTCTCCTATGGCTATTTTCTAGCCAAGTATCAAAGGAAGCACACTACTATGCCAGATGAGATGACACTGAGTTATTGCCTAATAGAAATCCAACCCCTACTGAATTTTCCCACTTCGGTCTTTGCTATGGATATGTGTGCCACTAAGAGCTAAACACAACGGTAGCAAGTCCCCCTGCTAATTCCTCACAAAATGGTAAAAGATGCAAATTAAAATTAAAAAAGTAGAACGTTATTGTAGCCCTAAGAAGGGCTGTTGGGTTCTTTGAGAATCACTCCTGCCTAACAGTAAGCTAATAGAACACCCTAACGCTTTCCCTGAGCAGCAGCAGCTCTCTCCCTAGCGGCATCCAGAGACAGAATGATCCGAGCAGCGCGGCCAGCGGCTAGTCTATCCCAGGGTCACCTGATCTGGCCAGCCAACCACTGCTATCGACGTGTAAGGGTACCACGTCATGCTGGGTGGAGTGCAGAGTCTCCTGGCTTGTGATTGGCTCTGTTTCTGGCCGCCAAAAAGCAAAACGGCGGGAGCTGCCATTTTCTCGAGCGGGCGAAGTATTCGTCCGAGTAACGAGCAGTTTCGAGTACCCTAATGCTCGACCGAGCATCAAGCTCGGACGAGCATGTTCGCTCATCTCTAATTATCTTATCTATCTTTTTTTTTTTTTTTTTTTTTTTTTTTTTTTATTATCAGTTATCCAAAATATGTTACATGACATCTTTTGCAGTATCAAACCAAATCCATAATACATTAGATCATTACATGTCGTATTGTAAATAACATCATATACACAAGCTCCCTTTTATTAAGAGCCACCAACCTATCTCCAAAAAATGTCCTGATATCAATATACATAATCCCCCCAAACCCCCCCTCCCTCCCCACCCTCTACCGATGCTGGAGACCCTGAGTGGGCACAATAGATAAACAGTGGAGTACAGAGGAAACCTCTATAAACTCCACTGATTCCAGATATCCTTAAGTCTGCTGCCCTTCCTATAGCGTTTCTCGTAGGCACATTCGTACGATTTTATACGATTAACTAAATTACTCCATTCATTCACTGTTGGGGACTTATCATCTAACCAATGTTTAACTAATACTAGTCTTGCGAGGAAGATAGTCTTCAAGGCCAAGTCACTTTTTGATCTATCATCTAAGGGTATCGGGAGCAAGCCCAAGACCCCAAAGGTGGCGACACGCGGGAACGAGCATTGAAGCTGGTCCTCTAATCTCATGAATATCTCCTCCCAATAAGAGTTGATCTTCGGACAGTCCCATAGAACATGTAGGATATCGGCTTGAGAACTTTTACACCTCCTGCAATTAGAATTTTCACTTAAACCGATTTTAAACATTAAACATGGTGAAAAATAAATTCTATATAATATGTGTAGTTGTGTACATCTGTGATTTAAATTAATCGTTGATCTGACCACACTCTTATAAATATCTCGCCATTGTGCCACAGTGATAAAACCGACCTGGTTTGACCATTTCAATTGAGTAACATGACTAAACTTCTGGTCTATAGTAGACCTAAGTAGATGATAAATACTAGATAAATTAAGTCGTGATACATCTAAATCTAATAATTCCGTAAATTTACCCCCTAAGTGTATCGTGAACCTATCGTGGTGTAATTCTTTCCTATATGCGTGCGCAATTTGACAATACCTAAAAAAGTCCCTTTCCTCCAAAATATCCCTAAGGCACCAATCCTGAAAGGAGGGCAATGTCCCACCTTCCTCCAACTGCTTCAAAGACTTAATCCCCTTTCTTTCCCAAAACCTGACGTCTTCTATTTTAGCTAGCTCCAAAAAGTTAAGATTACCCCACAGGGGAGTAAATTTAAAGCCTCCCTTAATGCCAAATAAACTCCTAAGATCTCTCCAGGTATACTCCAGTAACCGCGCCAGAGGAAATCTTTTAACATTGAGGCCCTTCAATTGGCCTGACTCCAATAGAGCCAAAATTGAATCAAATCTTTGCTCCAACCGCAAAGTAATCGCCTGAAATATGTTAGACTGTCTATTTTCCAAGATAAACTGGGTCTGTGCCGCCAAAAAATAATGATAAAAGGATGGGAGCGAAAGACCGCCCCTTTCCTTATTAAGCATTAAAGTTTCTTGTTTAATGCGCACCCTTTTTCTCCCCCAAAGTAGTTTGTTTATAATCGCGCGAATAAACCCAAACCATCTCTTACCTATCCAACAAGGAGAGTTAGATAATACATATAGTATTTGAGGTAGCAATACACTCTTTATAAGTATAACTCTCTCTGCACGATTTAGTGGCAGCGTATTCCATGTATTCACCTTATTTTTTATTTTTGTTAATAAGGGGGCAAGATTCAAAGTAATATAATCGTCAACCTTGGCCGTGATCTTTAAACCGAGATAGTCACATGAAGAAGAAACCTTCAGTTCAAACTGCAAATAATTAGGATGAGGGTCATCATCCAAAGGGACCAAAATCGACTTATGGGTATTTATCTGAAAGCCTGAAAATCTGCCATATTCCTGAATGACCTTCAATGCTTTTGGGGCCGATATTTCGGAGTCTTTGAGAAATAGGAGGACATCATCAGCATATAACATTATCTTATCCTCGGACCCAGCTAGTCCTCCCCCCTCTATCTCCCTGTCTGCCCTAAGTTTTATTGCCAGAGGTTCTATAAAGAACGCAAATAACAACGGGGACAGGGGGCATCCCTGCCTAGTACCCCTAGACAGTGTAAAAAAGGGGGAGAAGTCGCTATTGACCCTAATACAGACCCTCGGGGACCTATAAAAAAGTCTAATCCAATCCACAAACGGGCGACCCAACCCAAATCTATGCAGGACCTCCCAGAGGAAGTCCCACTCCACCCTATCAAAGGCCTTAGAGGCATCCAGTGACAGGATGGAGCGCGACCCACCCTGGCCCAGCTGTAGACCCGCAAAGAGCCGTCTTATATTGGTCTTACTCTGACGACCGGTCAGAAAGCCACATTGGTCTTCATGTATAAGTACTGGCGCATACTCTTTTAATCTATTTGACATTAATTTGGCCACCAGCTTGGCATCTGCATTAATAAGCGAAATCGGTCTATAAGATTCCGCTTCCAATGGGTCTTTGTTTTTTTTTTGAATCAGGACTACACTTGCCTCATACCACGAATCAGGCAACCTACCCTCCCTTTGCGCAAATTCCCAGATCTCCACCATAAGAGGTAGAAGAATAGAACCAAATCTACTATAGATTTCTAGAGGCAGCCCATCCAGTCCCGGGGCGGAATTACGTCTGGAGGATGCAAGGGACTCCTCAAGCTCTACACTCGTTATAGGGCGCGATAGCGCGTCTGCCCTTTCCCTCGAGAGAGAAGGGAATTGAATATTATCTAAAAAGTGTCTCATGTCCCCTATTGACGCCTCCAAATCTGAGGAGTAAATACCTTGAAAAAAGTATCTCTAATCTCCTCGGCATTAGTAGTTATGTCCCCAAAATTATTTTTAATGGCTGTTATTCTATTTTCCTCCTGTTGTTTTTTAACTTTCTGCAAAAGCCCCTTTGAGGGTACCCCACTCTCACAATGTGCCCTCTGATCCAGAAAAAATAATTTCTGCGTCGCCTTATCTGCCATTAGTCTATTATATTCCTCTTGTGCCCTAATAAAGCTGTCGTGCCGCTCTTTTGAACCACACTCTAGAAAGGCCCTCTCTTTTTCTTTTACCTCCTTTTTTAATAGCCTCTCCTTTCTGGCCCATTGCTTACGCAGGTATATGATTTCTGAATTTAATATCCCTCTAAGAAAGGATTTCAAAGCATCCCACATTAACCCAAGGTTAGCCACGGTTCTATTCATCACAATAAATCTACATATCTCTTCCTTGATTTTATCCTCATCTGTCAATAGCACTAACCAATGCGCGTTGAGCTTCAAAAACCTAAGAGCAGGTTTCCCAGATCCGGACAACTCAAGGACCAACGGGGAGTGATCGGAGATGGAACGGTTATCATACCGAATTTTCCCCACCCAATCGATGGCAAGATCATTAGCCAACGCTAAGTCAATCCGGGAAAAGGTATTATGGGAGCGATTGTAACATGAAAATATCGATTGTTCCCCCTTTAAAGATCTCCACACATCTCTCCAACCCACTTCCTGGCAAAACCTAGCGAAGGGGGTGTCTCCCCTCTCTATTCTTGCCGGATTTTTTTTCCCTATACAATCTTTCTTGTCCGACATTACAGCATTAAAGTCACCAAGAACCAGAACCGGGCAGTCACCCACCTTTTCCATAAACCGCAGTAGACTTATCAGGACATCATATCTGAAGGGGGGAGGTATATAGACTCCTGCCACAACACATTTAATGCCATCTAGTATACCTAACAAGAATACATATCTTCCGTCTGGATCACACCTTGCTTCCAATACTTGGAAGCCAACTGATCTATGCACCAGAATAGAGACTCCTCTAGAAAATGATGAACAAACTGAATTGTACGCCTGACTGGCCCACCTCCTTTCTACAAGAGCCAAAGATTCCTTATCGAGATGTGTCTCCAATAGTATAACAATTGCTGGTAGTTGTTTAACAATATAGTCAAAAATAATGCAGCGTTTCAGGCGATCTTTTAAACCTCTTATGTTCCATGATATAAACCTAGTACCCATATGTTATATCTGCGCGAAAGACAGGGGAAAAAGAACAATGGACAGACATACAAAAAAAAAAAACACGCTACGACCAAACAACATCCCCAGCATCGGATCCTCCCTCCCCCCCCAAATCCCACCACCTGTTCTACCATAGTACAACTCTTCCTGCTTCAGCCACTTTCCCCCACCCCCTCACCCCCACCCCCCCCCCCCGTTGCTGACCTGTAACAACATATAATGGCCTAAATACCCATATTCATAGTCCCTTAAGATCTAACCAGTCTGAGGCTTGTTCTGGCGTACTAAAACTCTGGGACTGACCTTGAAAAATAATTTTTAATTTGGCCGGAAACATTAATGAATAGATAATTCCCTTATCTCTCAACCTTTTTTTCACCTCCAGAAAACTTTTCCTCTTCTGGAGGGTGTCCTTAGAAAAGTCCGGGTATATTGCAACTTTAGCCCCTTGGATTGATAGGTAGAGATGAGCGAACATACTTGTCCGAGCTTGATGCTCGATCGAGCATTAGCGTACTCGTAACTGCTCGTTGCTCGGACGAATACTTCGCCCGCTCGAGAAAATGGCAGCTCTTTGCTTTTTGGCGGCCAGAAACAGAGCCAATCACAAGCCAGGAGACTCTGCACTCCACCCAGCATGACGTGGTACCCTTACACGTAGATAGCAGTGGTTGGCTGGCCAGATCAGGTGACCCTGGGATAGACCAGCCGCTGCCCGCGCTGCTCGGATCATTCTCTGTCTGGATGCCGCTAGGGAGAGAGCTGCTGCTGGTCAGGGAAAGCGTTAGGGTGTTCTATTAGAATAGTGTTAGGCAGGAGTGATTCAACAAGAACCCAACAGCCCTTCTTAGGGCTACAATAACGTTATACTTTTTTTTTTTATTTGCTTGTGGCTGGGCTTGCTGGCACTAGTAGTGCAGCTAGTACCATATTGTGAGGAATTTGCAGGGGGACTTGCTACCGTTGTGTTTAGCTCTTAGTGACACACATATCCACCTCAAACACCAAAGTGGGAAAATTTATTAGGGGTTTGATTTCAATTAGGCACAGTCTGCCAGTTTCTTTTTATTTTACGTTTATTTTTTTAATAACTCAGCGTCATCTCATCTTGCATAGTAGTGTGCTTTCATACTTGGCTAGAAAATAGCCATAGGAGAATCCAAACGGCTTACTTACGCCTACAGTAGCGTTATATATATTTAATTTCTGGTTGATCTGCTGGTGGCTGTACTTGCTGCAGTGCATCTACTAGCAAATTGTGAGCAATTTGGAGTGAGACTTGCGACCGCTGTGTTTTGCGCTTAGTGACGCACATATCCATTGCAAAGACCGAAGTGGGAAAATTTATTAGGGCCCGGGGTTGTATTTCAATTAGGCACAGTCTGCCATTTCCTTTTTTATTTTACGTTTATTTTTTTCATAACTCAGCGTCATCTCATCTGGCATAGTAGTGTGCTTTCATACTTGGCTAGAAAATAGCCATAGGAGAATCCAAACGGCTTACTTACGCCTACAGTAGCGTTATATATATTTGATGTCTGGTTGATCTGCTGGTGGCTGTACTTGCTGCAGTGCATCTACTAGCAAATTGTGAGCAATTTGGAGTGAGACTTGCGACCGCTGTGTTTTGCGCTTAGTGACGCACATATCCATCGCAAAGACCGAAGTGGGAAAATTTATTAGGGCCCGGGGTTGTATTTCAATTAGGCACAGTCTGCCATTTCCTTTTTTATTTTACGTTTATTTTTTTCATAACTCAGCGTCATCTCATCTGGCATAGTAGTGTGCTTTCATACTTGGCTAGAAAATAGCCATAGGAGAATGCAAACGGCTTACTTACGCCTACAGTAGCGTTATATATATTTGATTTCTGGTTGATCTGCTGGTGGCTGTACTTGCTGCAGTGCATCTACTAGCAAATTGTGAGCAATTTGTAGTGAGACTTGCGACCGCTGTGTTTTGCGCTTAGTGACGCACATATCCATCGCAAAGACCGAAGTGGGAAAATTTATTAGGGCCCGGGGTTGTATTTCAATTAGGCACAGTCTGCCATTTCCTTTTTTATTTTACGTTTATTTTTTTCATAACTCAGCGTCATCTCATCTTGCATAGTAGTGTGCTTTCATACTTGGCTAGAAAATAGCCATAGGAGAATCCAAACGGCTTACTTACGCCTACAGTAGCGTTACATATATTTGATTTCTGGTTGATCTGCTGGTGGCTGTACTTGCTGCAGTGCATCTAATAGCAAATTGTGAGCAATTTGTAGTGAGACTTGCGACCACTGTGTTTTGCGCTTAGTGACGCACATATCCATCGCAAAAACCGAAGTTGGAAAATTTATTAGGGCCCGGGGTTGGATTTCAATTAGGCACAGTCTGCCATTTCCTTTTTTATTTTACGTTTATTTTTTTCATAACTCAGCGTCATCTCATCTGGCATAGTAGTGTGCTTTCATACTTGGCTAGAAAATAGCCATAGGAGAATCCAAACGGCTTACTTACGCCTACAGTAGCGTTATATATATTTGATTTCTGGTTGATCTGCTGGTGGCTGTACTTGCTGCAGTGCATCTACTAGCAAATTGTGAGCAATTTGGAGTGAGACTTGCGACCGCTGTGTTTTGCGCTTAGTGACGCACATATCCATCGCAAAGACCGAAGTGGGAAAATTTATTAGGGCCCGGGGTTGTATTTCAATTAGGCACAGTCTGCCATTTACTTTTTTATTTTACGTTTATTTTTTTCATAACTCAGCGTCATCTCATCTGGCATAGCAGTGTGCTTTCATACTTGGCTAGAAAATAGCCATAGCAATAGGATAGCATCGTTTGGTTTTAAAAACTAAAAAACACAAAAAAAAACAAAAAAAACAAAAAAAAGTTAAAAAAAAAATTCAAGTTATAACTCTCATTTTCAAAATGTTTAACCCGAGGGTTAGGGGTAGAGGACGAGGGCGTGGACGTGGGCCTCCAACTACTGCAGGGGTCAGAGGCCGTGGTCCTGGGCGGGGTGAGACACCACCTGCTTATGAGGGAGCAGGGGAACGCCGCAGAGCTACACTCCCTAGGTTCATGTCTGAAGTTACTGGGACTCGTGGTAGAGCACTGTTGAGGCCAGAACTCACCGAAATCGGCACTCCTCCAGCTCCTGCACCTCAGCCTCCTCCCCCCCAGTCTGCCCCCTCCCAGGAAAATTTGGCATTTGAACCGGCATACTCTGAGGAACTGTTTTCTGGACCCTTCCCACAGTCACAAACCACTTGTCCGGTTGCTGCTGAGCAATTTTCCGATGCCCAGGTTTTCCACCAGTCGCAGTCTGTGGGTGATGATGACCTTCTTGACGTAGTGGAAGAAGTGTGTAAAGAGGTGTCTGACGATGAGGAGACACGGTTGTCAGACAGTGGGGAAGTTGTTGTCAGGGCAGGAAGTCCGAGGGGGGAGCAGACTGAGGGATCGGAGGATGATGAGGTGACAGACCCAAGCTGGGTTGATAGGCCGGGTGAACACAGTGCTTCTGAGACGGAGGAGAGTCCTCGACCAGAACAGGTTGGAAGAGGCAGTGGTGGGGCCAGACGGAGAGGCAGGGCCAGACCTGGTGCATCAGTGCCAAATGTGTCAACTAGTGAAGCTCCCGTGGCGAGGGCTTCTGCGGCGAGGGCTAGATTTTCAGAAGTCTGGAGGTTCTTTAAGGAAACACCGGATGACCGACGGACTGTGGTGTGCAACATTTGCCAAACCAGGATCAGCAGGGGTTCCACCACTAATAGCTTAACTACCACCAGTATGCGCAGGCATATGAATGCTAAACACCCCACTCAGTGGCAACAAGCCCGTTCACCTCCGGCCGTGCACACCACTGCTCCTTCCCCTGTGTCAGCTGATAGTCAGCCCCCTGCCCAGGACCCTGCCACAAAAACCCCATAGTCGCCTCCACGATCCTCCACAGCATTCACCAGCGTTCAGCTCTCCATACCCCAGGCGCTGGAGCGGAAACGCAAATATAGTGCAACCCACCCGCACGCCCAAGCCCTTAATGTCCACATCTCCAGATTGCTCAGCCTGGAGATGCTGCCCTATAGGCTAGTAGAGACCGAGGCCTTTCGCAACCTCATGGCGGCGGCCGCCCCTCGGTATTCGGTCCCCAGCCGCCACTACTTTTCCCGATGTGCCGTCCCAGCCCTGCACCAGCACGTGTCAGACAACATCATCCGTGCCCTGACCAACGCCGTTTCTGACAAGGTCCACCTGACCACGGACACGTGGACGAGTGCTGCCGGGCAGGGCCACTATATATCGCTGACGGTACATTGGGTTAACTTGGTGGAGGCTGGGACCGAGTCTGACCCTGCGGCTGGTCATATACTGTCGACGCCAAGGATTGCGGGGCCTACCTCGGTCCAGGTGTTTCAGGCCTACTATGCCTCCTCCTCCACCCACCCCTCCTCCACCTCCTCCTCCGAACTACCATCCGTGGGCATGGCGCCATCAGTCGGTAGCTCTAGGCACAGCAGCAGTGCCGTCGCTAAGCGACAGCAGGCGGTGCTCAAACTGCTGAGCCTAGGCGATAAAAGGCACACCGCCCAAGAACTATTACAGGGCATCACGGCGCAGACTGATCTGTGGCTGGCACCGCTGAACCTGAAGCCAGGCATGGTTGTGTGTGACAACGGCCGTAACCTGGTGGCGGCTCTGCAACTCGGCAGACTGACACATGTGCCATGCCTGGCCCATGTGTTAAATCTCATAGTTCAGCGTTTCCTCAAGACATACCCCAATCTGTCTGATTTGCTCACGAAGGTGCGCCGCATCTGTGCGCATTTCAGGAAGTCCAGCACAGATGCTGCCACTCTCAGGGCAGCGCAGCGCCGCCTCCAACTGCCCGCTCACCGACTGTTGTGCGACGTGCCCACGAGGTGGAATTCAACACTGACCATGTTATCCAGAGTTTACCAGCAGCGCCGAGCGATTGTAGACTGCCAGATGTCAACTTCCACCAGAACTGGTAGTCAGGTCAGTCAGCTTCCTCAAGTCTACAATGAGGAGTGGACGTGGATGTCTGATATCTGTCAGGTGCTGAGTAACTTTGAGGAGTCAACACAGATGGTCAGTGGCGATGCCGCCATCATCAGCCTCACCATCCCGCTGCTTGGCCTGTTGAAAAAATCTCTGATCAGCATGAAGTCGGAAGCTTTGCGCTCGTCACAAGAGACGGGGGAAGAAGATTCCCTTGTTGATAGCCAAAGCACCCTTAGGTCTGTTTCTCAGCGCATATCGGAGGAGGTGGAGGAGGATGAGGAGGAAGAGGAGGAGAATGTTGGCGAGACACAAGAGGGGACCATTGTTGAGTCCTTCACTGTTCAGCGTGTATGGGCAGAAGAAGAGGAGTTGGAGGAGTTGGAGGAGGAGGAAATGGACAGTCAGGCCAGTGAGGGGAGTGAATTCTTACGCGTTGGTACTCTGGCGCATATGGCAGATTTCATGCTAGGCTGCCTATCCCGTGACCCTCGCGTTCAAAGAATTTATTCCAGCACCGATTACTGGGTGTTCACTCTCCTGGACCCACGGTACAAGCAAAATCTTTCCACTCTCATCCCTGGAGAGGAAAGGAGTGTGAGAATGCATGAATACCAGCAGGCCCTGGTGCACAAGCTGAAACAGTATTTCCCTTCTGACAGCGCTAGCGGCAGAGTGCGTAGTTCTGCGGGACAAGTAGCGAGGGAGAGTAGGCGAGCAGGCAGCTTGTCCAGCACTGGCAAGGGTACGCTTTACAAGGCTTTTGCCAGCTTTATGTCACCCCAGCAAGACACTGTCACCTGTCCCCAGTCTCGGCAGAGTAGGGCTGATCTTTACAGAAAAATGGTGAGGGAGTACGTAGCTGACCATACCATCGTCCTAAATGATCACACAGCTCCCTACAACTACTGGGTTTCAAAGCTGGACATGTGGCACGAACTGGCGCTGTACGCCTTGGAGGTTCTTGCCTGCCCTGCCGCTAGCGTCTTGTCCGAGCGGGTTTTCAGTGCAGCTGGTGGCATCATCACCGATAAGCGTACACGCCTGTCGACTGACAGCGCTGACAGGCTGACGCTTATTAAGATGAATAAAGCCTGGATTTCTCATAATTTCCAATCTCCACCAGGTGAAGGAAGCTCAACCTGAATAATTTATCCACTCCTCCTCATTTTCCTCCTTCTCCTCCTCTTTGTACAGTAAAGCAGAGGAAACTGGCTATTTTTTGACAGGGCCCACTGGCTCTAGCTATAGTACTTTATGCATTAAATTTTTCTGGAGGGCCACCGACCCGGTCCTCTGTTTTAAACAATTTTTGGGAGTGCCACATACAGGCACTCAATCTATTCAATTTTTCTGGAGGGCCACCTACCTGCTCCTCTGGTTTGAAAACTTTTTTGGACTGCCACATACAGGCACTCAATCTATTCCATTTTTCTGGAGGGCCACCTACCTGCTCCTCTGGTTTGAAAACTTTTTTGGACTGCCACATACAGGCACTCAATCTATTCCATTTTACTGGAGGGCCACCTACCTGCTCCTCTGGTTTGAAAAGTTTTTTGGACTGCCACATACAGGCACTCAATCTATTAAATTTTTCTGGAGGGCCACCTACCTGCTCCTCTGGTTTGAAAACTTTTTTGGACTGCCACATACAGGCACTCAATCTATTTCATTTTTCTGGAGGGCCACCTACCTGCTCCTCTGGTTTGAAAACTTTTTTGGACTGCCACATACAGGCACTCAATCTATTTCATTTTTCTGGAGGGCCACCTACCTGCTCCTCTGGTTTGAAAACTTTTTTGGACTGCCACATATAGGCACTATCCAAATTAAATTGTCTCCATAGCAGCCTCCACACGTTGTCTCCATTGCTACCTCCAAAAGTCGTCCATATAGCTGCCTCCATACATCGTCCCCTTATCAAACGAGGTGTGTCAGGCAGAAATTTGGGTTGTTTTCATGGATTCCACATCAAAGTTGTTAACTTTGTCGCCACCCTGCTGTGTTATCCACAAAATATACTGGCAAACTTTTATCATTTACCAATATTATTTCAGCGCTTCTTGCGCATCTGTTTACATTCCCCTCACCCGCCATATCCTAAACTTATAAGAACGCTACTACACTTGATCTTATACAAAAGGTTCTTAGAAGTGCTGTTTGGGGAGTAGCCTAGAGACAGGGGCTTGGATTGGCGAAAGCTCACCTGGCAGCGGAGCACCAGCTCCATGCGCATCATGCGCTTCTTGCGCATCTGTTTACATTCCCCTCACCCGCCATATCCCAAACTTATAAGAACGCTACTACACTTAACTTGGTGCAGGCTGGGACCGAGTCTGACCCTGGGGCTGGTCATATACTCCCGACGCAGAGAATTGCGGGGCCTACCTCGGTCCAGGTCTCAAAGGCCTAGTATACCTCCTCCTCCTCCGAATTACCATCCGTGGCCATGGCGCCATCAGTCGGTAGCTCTAGGCACAGCAGCAGTGCCGTCGCTAAGCGACAGCAGGCGGTGCTCAAACTGCTGAGCCTAGGCGATAAAAGGCACACCGCCCAAGAACTATTACAGGGCATCACGGCGCAGACTGATCTGTGGCTGGCACCGCTGAACCTGAAGCCAGGCATGGTTGTGTGTGACAACGGCCGTAACCTGGTGGCGGCTCTGCAACTCGGCAGACTGACACATGTGCCATGCCTGGCCCATGTGTTAAATCTCATAGTTCAGCGTTTCCTCAAGACATACCCCAATCTGTCTGATTTGCTCACGAAGGTGCGCCGCATCTGTGCGCATTTCAGGAAGTCCAGCACAGATGCTGCCACTCTCAGGGCAGCGCAGCGCCGCCTCCAACTGCCCGCTCACCGACTGTTGTGCGACGTGCCCACGAGGTGGAATTCAACACTGACCATGTTATCCAGAGTTTACCAGCAGCGCCGAGCGATTGTAGACTGCCAGATGTCAACTTCCACCAGAACTGGTAGTCAGGTCAGTCAGCTTCCTCAAGTCTACAATGAGGAGTGGACGTGGATGTCTGATATCTGTCAGGTGCTGAGTAACTTTGAGGAGTCAACACAGATGGTCAGTGGCGATGCCGCCATCATCAGCCTCACCATCCCGCTGCTTGGCCTGTTGAAAAAATCTCTGATCAGCATGAAGTCGGAAGCTTTGCGCTCGTCACAAGAGACGGGGGAAGAAGATTCCCTTGTTGATAGCCAAAGCACCTTTAGGTCTGTTTCTCAGCGCATATCGGAGGAGGTGGAGGTGGAGGAGGATGAGGAGGAAGAGGAGGAGAATGTTGGCGAGACACAAGAGGGGACCATTGTTGAGTCCTTCACTGTTCAGCGTGTATGGGCAGAAGAAGAGGAGTTGGAGGAGTTGGAGGAGGAGGAAATGGACAGTCAGGCCAGTGAGGGGAGTGAATTCTTACGCGTTGGTACTCTGGCGCATATGGCAGATTTCATGCTAGGCTGCCTATCCCGTGACCCTCGCGTTCAAAGAATTTATTCCAGCACCGATTACTGGGTGTTCACTCTCCTGGACCCACGGTACAAGCAAAATCTTTCCACTCTCATCCCTGGAGAGGAAAGGAGTGTGAGAATGCATGAATACCAGCAGGCCCTGGTGCACAAGCTGAAACAGTATTTCCCTTCTGACAGCGCTAGCGGCAGAGTGCGTAGTTCTGCGGGACAAGTAGCGAGGGAGAGTAGGCGAGCAGGCAGCTTGTCCAGCACTGGCAAGGGTACGCTTTACAAGGCTTTTGCCAGCTTTATGTCACCCCAGCAAGACACTGTCACCTGTCCCCAGTCTCGGCAGAGTAGGGCTGATCTTTACAGAAAAATGGTGAGGGAGTACGTAGCTGACCATACCATCGTCCTAAATGATCACACAGCTCCCTACAACTACTGGGTTTCAAAGCTGGACATGTGGCACGAACTGGCGCTGTACGCCTTGGAGGTTCTTGCCTGCCCTGCCGCTAGCGTCTTGTCCGAGCGGGTTTTCAGTGCAGCTGGTGGCATCATCACCGATAAGCGTACACGCCTGTCGACTGACAGCGCTGACAGGCTGACGCTTATTAAGATGAATAAAGCCTGGATTTCTCATAATTTCCAATCTCCACCAGGTGAAGGAAGCTCAACCTGAATAATTTATCCACTCCTCCTCCTCCTCATTTTCCTCCTTCTCCTCCTCTTTGTACAGTAAAGCAGAGGAAACTGGCTATTTTTTGACAGGGCCCACTGGCTCTAGCTATAGTACTTTATGCATTAAATTTTTCTGGAGGGCCACCGACCCGGTCCTCTGTTTTAAACAATTTTTGGGAGTGCCACATACAGGCACTCAATCTATTCAATTTTTCTGGAGGGCCACCTACCTGCTCCTCTGGTTTGAAAACTTTTTTGGACTGCCATATACAGGCACTCAATCTATTCCATATTTCTGGAGGGCCACCTACCTGCTCCTCTGGTTTGAAAACTTTTTTGGACTGCCACATACAGGCACTCAATCTATTTCATTTTTCTGGAGGGCCACCTACCTGCTCCTCTGGTTTGAAAACTTTTTTGGACTGCCACATACAGGCACTCAATCTATTCAATTTTTCTGGAGGGCCACCTACCTGCTCCTCTGGTTTGAAAACTTTTTTGGACTGCCACATACAGGCACTCAATCTATTTCATTTTTCTGGAGGGCCACCTACCTGCTCCTCTGGTTTGAAAACTTTTTTGGACTGCCACATACATGCACTCAATCTATTTCATTTTTCTGGAGGGCCACCTACCTGCTCCTCTGGTTTGAAAACTTTTTTGGACTGCCACATACAGGCACTATCCAAATTAAATTGTCTCCATAGCAGCCTCCACACGTTGTCTCCATTGCTACCTCCAAAAGTCGTCCATATAGCTGCCTCCATACATCGTCCCCTTATCAAACGAGGTGTGTCAGGCAGAAATTTGGGTTGTTTTCATGGATTCCACATCAAAGTTGTTAACTTTGTCGCCACCCTGCTGTGTTATCCACAAAATATACTGGCAAACTTTTATCATTTACCAATATTATTTCAGCGCTTCTTGCGCATCTGTTTACATTCCCCTCACCCGCCATATCCTAAACTTATAAGAACGCTACTACACTTGATCTTATACAAAAGGTTCTTAGAAGTGCTGTTTGGGGAGTAGCCTAGAGACAGGGGCTTGGATTGGCGAAAGCTCGCCTGGCAGCGGAGCACCAGCTCCATGCGCATCATGCGCTTCTTGCGCATCTGTTTACATTCCCCTCACCCGCCATATCCCAAACTTATAAGAACGCTACTACACTTAACTTGGTGCAGGCTGGGACCGAGTCTGACCCTGGGGCTGGTCATATACTGCCGACGCAGAGAATTGCGGGGCCTACCTCGGTCCAGGTCTCAAAGGCCTAGTATACCTCCTCCTCCTCCGAATTACCATCCGTGGCCATGGCGCCATCAGTCGGTAGCTCTAGGCACAGCAGCAGTGCCGTCGCTAAGCGACAGCAGGCGGTGCTCAAACTGCTGAGCCTAGGCGATAAAAGGCACACCGCCCAAGAGCTATTACAGGGCATTCCACATCAAACTTGTTAACTTTGTCGCCACCCTGCTGTGTAATCCACAAAATATACTGGCAAACTTTTATCATTTACCGATATTATTTCAGCGCTTCTTGCGCATCTGTTTACATTCCCCTCACTCGCCATATCCCAAACTTATAAGAACGCTACTACACTTGATCTTATACAAAAGGTTCTTAGAAGTGCTGTTTGGGGAGTAGCCTAGAGACAGGGGCTTGGATTGGCGAAAGCTCACCTGGCAGCGGAGCGCCAGCTCCATGCGCATCATGCGCTTCTTGCGCATCTGTTTACATTCCCCTCACCCGCCATATCCCAAACTTATAAGAACGCTACTACACTTGATCTTATACAAAAGGTTCTTAGAAGTGCTGTTTGGGGAGTAGCCTAGAGACAGGGGCTTGGATTGGCGAAAGCTCGCCTGGCAGCGGAGCCCCAGCTCCATGCCAAGATCCAACTAACATAGTTTTAACTGCAGCACCTTTAATCTACTACTAGTTCACTGCCTCCATACATGGTCCCCTTATCAAACGAGCTGTGTCAGGCAGAATTTTGGGTTGTTTTCATGGCTTCCATGTTAACTTTGTCGCCACCCTGCTGTGTAATCCACAAAATATACTGGCAAACTTTTATCATGTACCGATATTATTTGAGCGCTTCTTGCTCACCTCCTTTGGTTTCTCTCTGCCACCCATTGGTTTGAAGCCTGAGTCCATTTAGGGTATGTCGCCATGCCACTCTCTAGCCTGCCGCTGCTGCCGCTGCCTCTGCATGCCGTCCCCTATAGTGTCAGGGTCAATTATTGGATATTTTACATGCTATCTAGCTTCATTCTGTCACTCTGTCATGGCCATGCTGTTGCCCATAATTTTGGCATAATGGTGTGATTAAGCAGCCTCAGAGGCATCCATGCATGCTGCCCCTGCTGTTTCCTGTCCATTTCCGTGGTGTTTCCATCCTTTTCTGAGGTTCCCAGGTGTTTGGCCAAGCTTCCCTGTGCAGAGCCTTGGTCCCCTTGAAAAATGCTCCAGTCTCCCATTGACTTCAATGGGGCTCGTTATTCGAGACGAGCACTCGAGCATCGGGAAAAGTTCGTCTCGAATAACGAGTACCCGAGCATTTTAGTGCTCGCTCATCTCTAGTTATTAACTTATCTTCTGCGTTCTTAACTGCATATTATCCCCGTGGGAAGAGGTTGCAGAGATATAGCTTGCTACTGACAATGTTAAGAAGGTTAGATAAAGGGGTGCAAATGGCTGACGTATAGCGGGCAAAAAGCAGACAGATAGCAGGCAGATGTCAGGCAGATGTTAAGTTGGTTAGGAAAAAGTCAGAGTTAGTGCCAAATGCAGTCAGCTTAATACATGGGTGAGGAAGGTTAGGTCCAGGTACATCTCACCCATCCATACGAACGGCTACGAACAGCAGACATCTCAGGCCAGGAACATCTCACCCATCCGAACGAACGGCTTCAAAATGCAGTCATCTCAGGCTTGAAGAGCAGGGACCAAACACGACAAAATTCTTGTAACCTTTGCCTCCGGTCACGCCGACACCGTGGACAGCACTCCAGCCACACTGCCTCGGCAGCGACCCCAGAACGCCCTCCTCCGGGTCAGCGCACGTCCGGCACAAAAAATCGTCAGATCCCCGCTCATCTTCTCAGCCCTTCCAAATACTCCAGCTCAGCTCAAGGAGCCGTGCGGGCGCCCAGCTGTTTCAGCGCCAGGGATGCGCCGCGAGCGGCCAGCCTCCTTCAGAAATGAGCGCCGGGCATGAAAGAACAGCGTGCCCGGGGGTACCGCTACCGCCGCGGGGCCGGGACGGGCGAGCCCGGGTCCTCCCTTCCCTTCCCGGACCGGGTCCACGGGATTACCAGCCACCGAAGCCCATACCAGGTCAGCGTGGGGAGCGGGAGGTGTGGAGGGCGGCTGTGCAGCGTGACGTGCTGCGTGCTACGTCATGCCGTTACGCTCCTCGACGACTACGACTATCTTATAAACCACTATATCTTTGTGCGACACAGAAAAGGTGAAGGACTGGACTTCCACTAGGAAGCATGGAGGAGAAGGTGTGATGGTTTGAGGGTGGTTTGCTGTTCAGGGTTTATTCAAAATTGAAGACATACTATAACAGAATGGTTACCATAGCATCTTGCAGCGGCATGCTATTTCATCCAATTTGCGTTTAGTTGGACCATCATTGAGGCTGTGTAAGGGATCTTTGACCATGAAGGAGAGTGATAGGATGCTATGCCAGATGATCTGGCCTCAACAGTCACCTGACCTGAACCCAATCGAGATGGTATGGGGTGAGCTGGACCACAGAGTGAAGGCAAAAAGGCCAACAAGTGCTAAGCATCTTTAAGACTATTGGAAGACCTTTTATGAAACTATGAAACCTTTTGAAGCTCATCAAGAAAATGCCAAGAGTGTTCAAAGCAGTAATCAAAGCAAAAGGTGGCTTTTTTGTTAAGTATATAATTCCACTTGTGTTAATTCAAAGTTTTGATGCCTTCAGTGTGAATCTACAATTTTACATTCATACAGAAAACTCATTGAATGAGAAGGTATGTCCAAACTTTGGTCTGTACTGTATGTCTAAAATTATACAGCAGTATACTGTATATGTATTAGTGTACTTATTCTTTTCTTTCTGTTGCAAAGAATGTTCTTTCATGATTAATTTCTTTATGTGAAAGTTTTGCCGGGTCAGGATTGAGAAAAGCATTGGCATATCTAGTTCACGCTGCTGTAACAAGACATGATTTATGTGTTTTGAGTCTAACATAGAAATCTATTCTCAATAGATGCATAACAGTTACAGAAATGCAATAGCTTCATTGTGTTAATAAAGAGTTTTACCAATTTCGTGTGTTTTAAAAAGACTAGTCAGCTGCACCTTTCAGTATAGTTTCCGAACAGTTTAGTATGAAAACATATACCAACTAAGAACTCATTTGACATCTCATTAATGACATTAACATTTTATTAAGAATATTCTGTAATCTCAAGATTGCAAACATTTTGTTTCTTAACCTTGAAAATCAAGGACAGCCAACATCATAATGGACAAATTGTTAACACAAAATGAATCTCTCTACCGTAAATAATATATTTACATTTGGCAAAACTGGGTCTGGTAGAATATTCGACAGAAAATTCTCCAATGCATACATCAATGTATATATATGTATACATATATATATATATATATATATATATATACAGGCAGTCCCCGGGTTACATACAAGATAGGGTCTGTAGGTTTGTTCTTAAGTTGAGTTTGTATGTAAGTCGGAACTGTATATTTTATCAGTGTAATCCCAGACAGAACTTTTTTGGTCTCTGTGACAATTGGATTTGAAAAATGTTGGGTTTTCATAAGAATCAATATTAACACTAAAGCTTAATTACAGACACATTTGATAACTGTTATAGCTGATCATTGTAGCCTAGGACTAAAGTACAATAAATTTCCAATATCCAGAGGTCCGTTCGTAACTAGGGGTCGTATATAAGTCGAGTGTTCTTAAGTAGGGGACCGCCTGTATATATATATACACAGTATATATATATATATATATATATATATATATATATGTGAAATGTATAAAAATTCCCTAGAACATGTAAAAATAATTTATAAAAACTTAAACATATGAGGCATCTCCAGTTGCAGGAATACCGATTTTTCTATCACCAAAAATTGAAAAAAAACAGCCATAGTTATAATCTGGGATGTCAAAATATGCTGATGTAAAGTTTATTTAACATTTTTAAAAAAGGTTTGGTATAATTGCGCAATTGTGTTTTTTAAAATGTCCATTAAATTTAAATTTATGTTCCAGTTTCCCAGAACATTGCCCGCAATATTAAATGTTTCTACTAGTTAATACAGTGAAACATTGGATTATGAGTAACCTAGTCTACAAGCATTTTGCAAGAGTAGATTACAAAATTTTAAAATTAGTTAACTACTAGAGATGAGCGAACATACTCGTCCGAGCTTGATGCTCGATCGAGCATTAGCGTACTCGTAACTGCTCGTTGCTCGGACGAGTATTTCGCCCGCTCGAGAAAATGGCAGCTCCCGCCGTTTTGCTTTTTGGCGGCCAGAAACAGAGCCAATCACAAGCCAGGAGACTCTGCACTCCACCCAGCATGACGTGGTACCCTTACACGTCGATAGCAGTGGTTGGCTGGCCAGATCAGGTGACCCTGGGATAGACTAGCCGCTGCCCGCGCTGCTCGGATCATTCTCTGTCTGGATGCCGCTAGGGAGAGAGCTGCTGCTGGTCAGGGAAAGCGTTAGGGTGTTCTATTAGCTTACTGTTAGGCAGGAGTGATTCTACAAGAACCCAACAGCCCTTCTTAGGGCTACAATAACGTTATACTTTTTTTTTTTATTTGCTTGTGGCTGGGCTTGCTGGCACTAGTAGTGCAGCTAGTACCATATTGTGAGGAATTAGCAGGGGGACTTGCTACCGTTGTGTTTAGCTCTTAGTGACACACATATCCACCTCAAACACCAAAGTGGGAAAATTTATTAGGGGTTTGATTTCAATTAGGCACAGTCTGCCAGTTTCTTTTTATTTTACGTTTATTTTTTTAATAACTCAGTGTCATCTCATCTTGCATAGTAGTGTGCTTTAATACTTGGCTAGAAAATAGCCATAGGAGAATCCAAACGGCTTACTTACGCCTACAGTAGCGTTATATATATTTGATTTCTGGTTGATCTGCTGGTGGCTGTAGTTGCTGCAGTGCATCTACTAGCAAATTGTGAGCAATTTGGAGTGAGACTTGCGACCACTGTGTTTTGCGCTTAGTGACGCACATATCCATCGCAAAGACCGAAGTGGGAAAATTTATTAGGGCCCGGGGTTGTATTTCAATTAGGCACAGTCTGCCATTTCCTTTTTTATTTTACGTTTATTTTTTTCATAACTCAGCGTCATCTCATCTGGCATAGTAGTGTGCTTTAATACTTGGCTAGAAAATAGCCATAGGAGAATCCAAACGGCTTACTTACGCCTACAGTAGCGTTATATATATTTGATTTCTGGTTGATCTGCTGGTGGCTGTAGTTGCTGCAGTGCATCTACTAGCAAATTGTGAGCAATTTGGAGTGAGACTTGCGACCACTGTGTTTTGCGCTTAGTGACGCACATATCCATCGCAAAGACCGAAGTGGGAAAATTTATTAGGGCCCGGGGTTGGATTTCAATTAGGCACAGTCTGCCATTTCCTTTTTTATTTTACGTTTATTTTTTTAATAACTCAGTGTCATCTCATCTGGCATAGCAGTGTGCTTTCATACTTGGCTAGAAAATAGCCATAGCAATAGGATAGCATCGTTTGGTTTTAAAAACTAAAAAACACACAAAAAAAAAAAACACAAAAAAAAGTTAAAAAAAAAAAAGTTATAACTCTCATTTTCAAAATGTTTAACCCGAGGGCTAGGGGTAGAGGACGAGGGCGGGGACGTGGGCGTCCAACTACTGCAGGGGTCAGAGGCCATGGTCCTGGGCGGGGTGAGACACCACCTGCTTATGAGGGAGCAGGGGAACGCCGCAGAGCTACACTCCCTAGGTTCATGTCTGAAGTTACTGGGACTCGTGGTAGAGCACTGTTGAGGCCAGAACAGTGCGAACAGGTGATGTCGTGGATTGCCGACAATGCTTCGAGCAATTTGTCCACCAGTCAGTCTTCCACGCAGTCCACCCATGTCACCGAAATCGGCACTCCTCCAGCTCCTGCACCTCAGCCTCCTCCCCCCCAGTCTGCCCCCTCCCAGCAAAATTTGCCATTTGAACCGGCATACTCTGAGGAACTGTTTTCTGGACCCTTCCCACAGTCACAAACCACTTGTCCGGTTGCTGATGAGCAATTTTCCGATGCCCAGGTTTTCCACCAGTCGCAGTCTGTGGGTGATGATGACCTTGTTGACGTACTGGAAGAAGTGTGTAAAGAGGTGTCCGACGATGAGGAGACACGGTTGTCAGACAGTGGGGAAGTTGTTGTCAGGGCAGGAAGTCCGAGGGGGGAGCAGACTGAGGGATCGGAGGATGATGAGGTGACAGACCCAAGCTGGGTTGAGAGGCCGGGTGAACACAGTGCTTCTGAGACGGAGGAGAGTCCTCGACCAGAACAGGTTGGAAGAGGCAGTGGTGGGGCCAGACGGAGAGGCAGGGCCAGAGCTGGTGCATCAGCGCCAAATGTGTTAACTAGTGAAGCTCCCGTGGCGAGGGCTCCTGCGGCGAGGGCTAGATTTTCAGAAGTCTGGAGGTTCTTTAAGGAAACACCGGATGACCGACGGACTGTGGTGTGCCACATTTGCCAAACCAGGATCAGCAGGGTTTCCACCACTAATAGCTTAACTACCACCAGTATGCGCAGGCATATGAATGCTAAACACCCCACTCAGTGGCAACAAGCGCGTTCACCTCCGGCCGTGCACACCACTGCTCCTTCCCCTGTGTCAGCTGATAGTCAGCCCCCTGCCCAGGACCCTGCCACAAAAACCCCATCGTCGCCTCCACGATCCTCCACAGCATCCACCAGCGTTCAGCTCTCCATACCCCAGACGCTGGAGCGGAAACGCAAATATAGTGCAACCCACCCGCACGCCCAAGCCCTTAATGTGCACATCTCCAGATTGCTAAGCCTGGAGATGCTGCCCTATAGGCTAGTAGAGACCGAGGCCTTTCGCAGCCTCATGGCGGCGGCCGCCCCTTGGTATTCGGTCCCCAGCCGCCACTACTTTTCCCGATGTGCCGTCCCAGCCCTGCACCAGCACGTGTCAGACAACATCATCCGTGCCCTGACCAACGCCGTTTCTGACAAGGTCCACCTGACCACGGACACGTGGACGAGTGCTGCTGGGCAGGGCCACTATATATTGCTGACGGCACATTGGGTTAACTTGGTGGAGGCTGGGACCGAGTCTGACCCTGCGGCTGGTCATATACTGCCGACGCCGAGGATTGCGGGGCCTACCTCGGTCCAGGTGTTTCAGGCCTACTATGCCTCCTCCTCCTCCCACCCCTCCTCCACCTCCTCCTCCGAACGACCATCCGTGGGCATGGCGCCATCAGTCGGTAGCTCTAGGCACAGCAGCAGTGCCGTCGCTAAGCGACGGCAGGCGGTGCTCAAACTGCTGAGCCTAGGCGATAAAAGGCACACCGCCCAAGAACTATTACAGGGCATCACGGCGCAGACTGATCTGTGGCTGGCACCGCTGAACCTGAAGCCAGGCATGGTTGTGTGTGACAACGGCCGTAACCTGGTGGCGGCTCTGCAACTCGGCAGACTGACACATGTGCCATGCCTGGCCCATGTGTTAAATCTCATAGTTCAGCGTTTCCTCAAGACATACCCCAATCTGTCTGATTTGCTCACGAAGGTGCGCCGCATCTGTGCGCATTTCAGGAAGTCCAGCACAGATGCTGCCACTCTCAGGGCAGCGCAGCGCCGCCTCCAACTGCCCGCTCACAGACTGTTGTGCGACGTGCCCACGAGGTGGAATTCAACACTGACCATGTTATCTAGAGTTTACCAGCAGCGCCGAGCGATTGTAGACTGCCAGATGTCAACTTCCACCAGAACTGGTAGTCAGGTCAGTCAGCTTCCTCAAGTCTACAATGAGGAGTGGACATGGATGTCTGATATCTGTCAGGTTCTGAGTAACTTTGAGGAGTCAACACAGATGGTCAGTGGCGATGCCGCCATCATCAGCCTCACCATCCCGCTGCTTGGCCTGTTGAAAAACTCTCTGGTCAGCATGAAGTCGGAAGCTTTGCGCTCCTCACAAGAGACGGGGGAAGAAGATTCCCTTGTTGATAGCCAAAGCACCCTTAGGTCTGTTTCTCAGCGCATATCGGAGGAGGTGGAGGTGGAGGAGGATGAGGAGGAAGAGGAGGAGAATGTTGGCGAGACACAAGAGGGGACCATTGTTGAGTCCTTCACTGTTGAGCGTGTATGGGCAGAAGAAGAGGAGTTGGAGGAGTTGGAGGAGGAGGAAATGGACAGTCAGGCCAGTGAGGGGAGTGAATTCTTACGCGTTGGTACTCTGGCGCATATGGCAGATTTCATGCTAGGCTGCCTATCCCGTGACCCTCGCGTTCAAAGAATTTATTCCAGCACCGATTACTGGGTGTTCACTCTCCTGGACCCACGGTACAAGCAAAATCTTTCCACTCTCATCCCTGGAGAGGAAAGGAGTGTGAGAATGCATGAATACCAGCAGGCCCTGGTGCACAAGCTGAAACAGTATTTCCCTTCTGACAGCGCTAGCGGCAGAGTGCGTAGTTCTGCGGGACAAGTAGCGAGGGAGAGTAGGCGAGCAGGCAGCTTGTCCAGCACTGGCAAGGGTACGCTTTACAAGGCTTTTGCCAGCTTTATGTCACCCCAGCAAGACACTGTCACCTGTCCCCAGTCTCGGCAGAGTAGGGCTGATCTTTACAGAAAGATGGTGAGGGAGTACGTAGCTGACCATACCATCGTCCTAAATGATCACACAGCTCCCTACAACTACTGGGTTTCAAAGCTGGACATGTGGCACGAACTGGCGCTGTTCGCCTTGGAGGTTCTTGCCTGCCCTGCCGCTAGCGTCTTGTCCGAGCGGGTTTTCAGTGCAGCTGGTGGCATCATCACCGATAAGCGTACACGCCTGTCGACTGACAGCGCTGACAGGCTGACGCTTATCAAGATGAATAAAGCCTGGATTTCTCCTAATTTCCAATCTCCACCAGGTGAAGGAAGCTCAACCTGAATAATTTATCCACTCCTCCTCCTCCTCATTTTCCTCCTTCTCCTCCTCTTTGTACAGTAAAGCAGAGGAAACTGGCTATTTTTTGACAGGGCCCACTGACTCTAGCTATAGTACTTTATGCATTTAATTTTTATGGAGGGCCACCGACCCGGTCCTCTGTTTTAAACAATTTTTGGGAGTGCCACATACAGGCACTCAATCTATTCAATTTTTCTGGAGGGCCACCTACCTGCTCCTCTGGTTTGAAAACTTTTTTGGACTGCCACATACAGGCACTCAATCTATTCAATTTTTCTGTAGGGCCACCTACCTGCTCCTCTGGTTTGAAAACTTTTTTGGACTGCCACATACAGGCACTCAATCTATTCCATTTTTCTGGAGGGCCACCTACCTGCTCCTCTGGTTTGAAAACTTTTTTGGACTGCCACATACAGGCACTCAATCTATTCCATTTTTCTGGAGGGCCACCTACCTGCTCCTCTGGTTTGAAAACTTTTTTGGACTGCCACATACAGGCACTATCCAAATTGAATTGTCTCCATAGCAGCCTCCACACGTTGTCTCCATTGCTACCTCCAAAAGTCGTCCATATAGCTGCCTCCATACATCGTCCCTTTATCAAACGAGGTGTGTCAGGCCGAAATTTGGGTTGTTTTCATGGATTCCACATCAAAGTTGTTAACTTTGTCGCCACCCTGCTGTGTTATCCACAAAATACACTGGCAAACTTTTACCATTTACGGATATTATTTCAGCGCTTCTTGCGCATCTGTTTACATTCCCCTCACCCGCCATATCCTAAACTTATAAGAACGCTACTACACTTGATCTTATACAAAAGGTTCTTAGAAGTGCTGTTTGGGGAGTAGCCTAGAGACAGGGGCTTGGATTGGCGAAAGCTCGCCTGGCAGCGGAGCGCCAGCTCCATGCCAAGAACCAACTAACATAGTTTTAACTGCAGCACCTTTAATCTACTACTAGTTCACTGCCTCCATACATGGCCGCCTTATCAAACGTGCTGTGTCAGGCAGAATTTTGGGTTGTTTTCATGGCTTCCACAACAAACTTGTTAACTTTGTCGCCACCCTGCTGTGTAATCCTCAAAATATACTGGCAAACTTTTACCATTTACAGATATTATTTCAGCGCTTCTTGCGCATCTGTTTACATTCCCCTCACCCGCCATATTCCAAACTTATAAGAACGCTACTACACTTAACTTGGTGCAGGCTGGGACCGAGTCTGACCCTGGGGCTGGTCATATACTGCCGACGCAGAGGATTGCGGGGCCTACCTCGGTCCAGGTGTTTCAGGCCTACTATGCCTCCTCCTCCTCCCACCCCTCCTCCACCTCCTCCTCCTCCGAATTACCATCCGTGGGCATGGCGCCATCAGTCGGTAGCTCTAGGCACAGCAGCAGTGCCGTTGCTAAGCGACAGCAAGCGGTGCTCAAACTGCTGAGCCTAGGTGATAAAAGGCACACCGCCCAAGAGCTATTACAGGGCATTCCACATCAAACTTGTTAACTTTGTCGCCACCGTGCTGTGTAAGCCACAAAATATATTGGAAAACTTTTTTCATTTACGGATATTATTTCAGCGCTTCTTGCGCAGATGTTTACATTCCCCTCACCCGCCATATCCTAAACTTATAAGAACGCTACTACACTTGATCTTATACAAAAGGTTCTTAGAAGTGCTGTTTGGGGAGTAGCCTAGAGACAGGGGCTTGAATTGGCGAAAGCTCGCCTGGCAGCGGAGCGCCAGCTCCATGCCAAGATCCAACTAACATAGTTTTAACTGCAGCACCTTTAATCTACTACTAGTTCACTGCCTCCATACATGGTCCCCTTATCAAACGAGCTGTGTCAGGCAGAATTTTGGATTGTTTTCATGGCTTCCATGTTAACTTTGTCGCCACCCTGCTGTGTAATCCACAAAATATACTGGCAAACTTTTATCATGTACCGATATTATTTGAGCGCTTCTTGCTCACCTCCTTTGGTTCCTCTCTGTCCCCCATTGGTTTGAAGCCTGAGTCCATTTAGGGTATGTTGCCATGACACTCTCTAGCCTGCCGCTGCTGCCGCTGCCGCTGCCTCTGCATGCCGTCCCCTATAGTGTCAGGGTCAATTATTGGATGTTTTAGATGCTATCTAGCCTCATTCGGTCACTCTGTCATGGCCATGCTGTTGCCCATAATTTTGGCATAATGGTGCGATTAAGCAGCCTCAGAGGCATCCATGCATGCTGCCCCTGCTGTTTCCTGTCCATTTCCGTGGTGTTTCCATCCTTTTCTGAGGTTCCCAGGTGTTTGGCCAAGCTTCCCTGTGCAGAGCCTTGGTCCCCTTGAAAAATGCTCGAGTCTCCCATTGACTTCAATGGGGCTCGTTACTCGAAACGAGCACTCGAGCATCGGGAAAAGTTCGTCTCGAATAACGAGTACCCGAGCATTTTAGTGCTCGCTCATCTCTATTAACTACCAAAATTTGCTATATAAGCATTATATGAACCATCCACCCCCCATTACTGTAATGTCCCTCCCTCACAACATTTTATAACACAATATTGAAGGAAAAAAAGAAATAAAGGAGCTAGATGCTTTGCTATTTATGGCTAAATTTTTCAGTTGCAGAAAGTATTGTCTGCTTTTCAATGATTTCCTATTGGAAATTTGCTGCCATATACGAGCAGGCTTGGATTATGAGTAAAAACTTTGCTCTTAATTCAAGATATTTGTATGTTGTGGAATGAGTTTTTTGTGTTTCGTATGGGAAATCTTGCTTTAGTTGAAATTATGCTCATAATCCAAGGATTATGGAATCCAAGGTGTATGACAGATAACAATCCCCCAGATGGCTCTGTAAATTATAAAGTAATGGCTTTTGGAATGTGAGTAGTAAAAAGTGGAATTTATAAAATGGAATAGGGCCTGATTTTGTTTTATTGGATTAAATATGGTCTATATATTAAAACTGATTTTCCCAGGATACACAGGATATGTCATTTAATCTCACCTATCTCTAAAATGAATCCCAAAGACAAATCCCTGCTCTAAGTTGCCATAGAACTAGTCCTCCACTAGCACTCTTGATTTGACTGTTAGGTGGGATAGCGGATGCTCATCTAAAAGGATGCATAGGGTGGGAGGATGGTGGATTATATAGAGCAGGCGGGGTATGTACACATTTAGGGAATGGCAGAGCCATGAGGCGCTTAGGTGACATGAGCCTAAGCACCTTCGGCTCACTTACATATTTTTATAAAGTTGTTTTCTATGGAGCCCTGAAATAATAATAATAGTAATAATAATAATTATTATTTATATAGCGCCAACAGATTACGCAGAGCTTCACAAAGCATGTCAAATTGATCTCTGTCCCCATGGGGCTCACAATCTAAACAACCTAACCGTATGTTTTGGAGTGTAGGAGGAAACCGTAGGATGCTGAGGAAACCCACGCACACAAGGAGAGAACATGCAAACTCTTTGCAGATGTTGACCTGGGTGGGATTCGAACCCAGGACCCCAGAATTAGCTGCAAACAGTGCCATGCTTAACAACCATGCTTAAAGGACACCTGTCATCAGGTCTCTGTCATTAGTCCTGTCACCTCTTCCTGTTGGAGCAGCTCACAAGGTTCCCATCCCAGCCTTTATCTAGTTATTTCATACATTAAATCATTATAAAATCATCTATTCTTTATCATATAAATGAGGCTGGTCACATGGTCAGAGGCAGTGATGTCACCCCTGTTACCCCTCCCATCTCCTCCCCCTGCTCATGTCTATGTGTAATGTATAGTAAAGCATGGCTTGTGTGTGTGCTGTGTCTGCTGACATGCTGCATCCTCCTAATACACATGTGTGAGACACAGACATCAGTTTGCTATTGAAAGTCAAAGCTGCATGAATTGCAAAATGTAATTTTTTAATTTTACTTTTAACCCCTTAAGACCTGTGTGAGGGCTTATTTTGTGCGTAACAAATTTTACTTTCCCATGATGTTATTTATTATTCCATGCCATGTAGTTGGAAGCCGCAAAAAAATTCCAAATGTGGAAAAATTGAAAAAAACTGCATTTGCATCATGTTCTTGTGGGCTCAGTTTTTACGACTTTCACTCTGCGCTCCAAATAACACCTCTACTTTATTCTTTGGTTCGGTGCGATCGCGGTGATACCAAATTTATACAGGTTTTATTGCGTTTTAATACATTTTCAAAAATTAAATGAATGTGTACAAAAAAGAAAAAAAAAATTTGCCATCTTCTGACGCGAATAACTTTTTCATACTTTGGCGCATGGAGCTGTATGAGGTGTCATTTTTAGCGAAATGAGCCGACGTTCTCATTGCTACCATTTTGAGGACTGTGCGACATTTTGATAATTTTTTATGTCATCTAAAAAGGTGTAAAAGTCGCGTTTTGGACATTTGGGCGCCATTTGCCGTTCCGGAGGTCACCACCGTCAATAACCGTTTTCATATTTTGATAGATCGGGCATTTTGGGACGCGGCGATACGTAATGTGTCTGTGATTTTTACTATTTATTATATTTTATATCAGTTCTAGGGAAAGGGGGGTGATTTGAACTTTTAATATTTTATTAATTTTTTACATTTTTTAAACTTTTTTTTTCTTTTTTTTCCCACTATTTCTTAGACCCTCTAGGGTACATTAACCCTAGATGGTCTGATCGCTCCTGCCATATACTGCAATACTACTGTATCGCAGTATATGGCATTTGTGCTCACTATACATTACAATGAGCCACAGGCTCATTGTAATGGATACCCAGAAGCCATGTATCCTCGGGTCAAACGAAGACCCGAGGCTACCATGGCAACCGATCGTCGCCCCCCGATGATGTTCGGGGGAGCGGCGATTGGAAGCCGGCAGCAAAGAAAAGGTTAACACCCGCGATCGGTGCAAGCACCGACCGTGGTTGATAGCGATGGGTCTTTGCTGCGATATGCAGCAAAGCCCATCTCTGTATGAAGAAGGCTCAGCCCGTGAGCCTTCTTCATACAACCTTCACAGCTCCATGGCGGATATATCCGTCACGGAGCGTGAAGGGGTTAAAATAGTTTTGGTTAACTTACAAAGAATGGATGTAAGTTATCATGGCAATGATTATATCGCTCATAGTCACAATACATACATGAGACAGAGCTAGGGAGAGGTTGCTGTACTTCATATGGTCAGTCAGATAGGCAGAGACTTCTGAAAAACCAATAATTCCCCATTTATGGGCACTTAGGTATAGAGAGGAGGCTGCTTTTATTAGGGGTAGGTGGAAATCTGAAATAATTTCCCTTTTTAGGGCACTCTGAAAAACTGCATTAGGCTACTCATAGGGTGCTACAGTGCGGGGATACTCTTACTTCTTATAGAGCATTTTACAGAAATACTTGGAAAGACCAGAAAGGAATATTAGCATTTAATGCATCATCCAGCAGGATTATGAAGGTCCTGTCTCTGTATATTTTTCATAATATTTTAAAAATCATAAGGAGCTCAGACCACAAGGTGTCTGTCGCATGTCAATTTTCTCACAGAGAAGACTGCACATTATCATTTGTACACTGTGCCACCAGTCCATAAAGCATTCCCAAAGCATTTACAATTTAAGCTTCCCTTGTATGACCAAGCACCTGCATAGTAAACATGATCTGAAGTAGCTGAGACACCAAAAAATCCAGGAAACACCTAAGGCTCCCCTGCTGCTTCAGTTACACAATACTGTACCACCAGTTCCCAAGTCACAAGGCCTCCTGTTTCCCCGCAAAGGGAGAATGTGACACCAGCACCACTACCACCACGACCATCACTACAATAACCATCTCCAACCCTGCCACGCCTTCCATTCAGAGAAAGCAGAAGTTAGGCCCATCAAATGCACAACCTCTGGTCCTAATTAGGAGGAGTTTCAAATAGATTGCCCTTGAAATGCTCCCATTCAGGCTGGATGAGACAGAGAGCATTTAATTTGAATTTTAGAATTCTGTATTCCCAGAACTTGAACTTGAAATTTTGACCATCTGCATTATCAGAATTTTGAACTCAGTGAGAGGAAGGGTGCCTGGTTTTTCCATTTCCACTTAAATCCTTCATGTAAATAACACCCAGAGCTCATTTAAAGGGAACCTGTCACTAGGAGACAAATTTTTAGCACCCCCTAGTGTCCAAAGAGCATAGTACATAAACTACCAAATAGTTTTTGTATAAAAAATAGGTTTTATAGAAAAAAAGATAAGTTATATAGTACCTTTTATTTCCATGAGCTCTGTGACTAGGCACTTGTCCCCTGGGAGTAGCTACAGAGGAGCAGTTCTCCCTCACCCTTAGGAAACCTCCATGTGTCCTTTTCAAATATATTAATATCTCCCATCACTTAGGAGTGGCTATAGAGGAGCATGGGGTGTCGCTAAGCTAAGTGATGGGTGTTTTCTTATATTTGAAAAGGACACATGGAGGAGAGGTGGGGGGAAAACTGCTCCTTTACATCCTGACATCCGACATCTGACATCCATGGCTTTAAATGGTTATAACCTTTGAAATCACCAAAGGGATTTTCAAAATAGTTTTTTTCGGGACATGTTGTTCTTTAAGTGAGTGGTAAATTTTGGTTCATATGTTTTGCATTTATTTACCAAAATAACCCCTAAACTTTGGCGAAATTTTGGATAAAAACCGCCATTTTCAAAATTCTAAATTATCTGCTTTTTAGACAGATATTTGTACCACCAATAGACAGGCTACGCACATTGAAGGGATATCATAGTATCATAGTATTTAAGGCTGGAAAAAGACACAAGTCCATCAAGTCCAACCTTTAAGAATTAAATAAATGTTTTATCCCCATAACCCGTGATATTTTTTCTCTCCAGAAAGTCATCCAGGCCTCTCTTGAACATGTACATAGAGTCTGACATAACAACCTCCTGCGGCAGAGAGTTCCACAGTCTCACTGCTCTTACAGTAAAGAACCTTTGTCTATGTTGATAGTGAAATCGCCTCTCCTCTAGGCGTAGAGGATGCCCCCTTGTCCTGGTCACAGGCCTAGGTATAAAAAGATCTTTGGAGAGATCCTGGTACTGTCCGTTCAGGTATTTGTACATTGTAATGAGGTCTCCCCTCAGTCGTCTTTTTTCTAAACTGAATAATCCCAAATTTTGTAATCTGTCAATGTATTCTAATCCCCCCATTCCCCTAATAATCCTGGTTGCTCTCCTCTGCACCTGTTCCAGCTCTACTATATCCTTTTTATACACTGGTGCCCAAAACTGTACACAATATTCCATGTGTGGTCTGACCAGCGATTTGTATAAGGGCAAAACTATGTCTTTATCATGAGAATCTATTCCTCTCTTGATACATCCCATAATTTTATTTGCTTTAGCAGCAGCCGCCTGGCTCTGGTCAACAAAATGAAGCTAAATTTTGTCAGTAATGCGTTTATTTAGCCATAAATTGTATATATTTGCAAATGATAAAAAGAAAAACCCATCCGAAAATTTGCTATGCAAGCGCACAGTAGGGCCCAGAAGGGAAGTAGAGCCATGCAGCAGACAGTTTTCCCTTTAGGATTTAGCGGTATCCGTTGGCCTAACCTAAGGTCTGCAAGGGCTACCCATGCAGGAAAGAGCAGTGACCCGGCTGTCTTATAACAGCCGGCATCCTGCTCTGACAGTCTGGATCAGAACGGAGCTTTGATCCGGCTGCTAAGCCGTTCTGTTAACCTGTTAACACCTACAGAGAGAGGGTCTCCCTCTCCTCTCGGCACACCGTGATGTGATTGTGGGGTGCTGTCTTCACTGCCGAGCAGCTCGTTCATATGATAGCAATGTGAAAATAAAAAAGTTAAGAAAACATAAAAAAAATAATAAAAATGAAAAATAAAATTTATAAAAATGTCACAAAGGCATATAAAACAAAAAATAATTAAAAAAGTGGAAAAAAAAAGTACAAAAAAAAACAACATGTTCGGTATCACCGCATCCCAAAATGTCCAATCTATAAAGATCTAAAAATGGTTATTCCTTGCGGTGATCCCCGTAACGGAAAAATGCAATCAAATGTCCGAATTGACACTTTTTTGTGCCATTTTGCAACACATAAAAAACATAATACGTGATTTAAAGTTTGCACAGTCCCCAAAATGGTAGCAATGAAAACATTAGCTCGTCCCAGGAAAAAATGACACCTCAGCTGACTCCATACCGCTAAGTATGAAAAAGTTATTGGAGTCAGAATATGTTAACCCCTTATCACCGACACTAGTTTTCAGCTCAATGACCAGACTCGATTTTTCAAATCTGACATGTCTCACAATAATTGGTTAAAACTTCGGAACGCTTTAACATATCCCGGTGATTTTGAGAATGTTTTCTCGTGACACATTGTACTTCATGTTAGTTATAAAATTTAAGTGATAAGTTTTGCGTTTCATTCTGAAAAAAAGTGAAAATTTGGCAAAAGTTTGTAAAAATTCTTCATTTTCCAAGTTTGAAATGTTCTGGTTTCCAGACAAGATTTAAAAGTACCCAAAAAGTTTGATAATTAAAATTTACAGAATATCTGATTTATGTTGGGATGATATTTTATGCTTCCGGTCATTTTTCTAGGATGTTATGAGGTGCAGAACTTTAGGTGCGATTTTTCTTATTTTCATGAAAATTGCCAAAACTCACAACTCAGCTTCCAAGTGACTTTGAGAGGCCTAAATAATAGTAAAATAGTAAATAATAGTAAAATTACCCCACTATAGAAATTTCACCCCTCAACATATGTAAAACAACTTCTATTAAGTCTATTAACCCTTTAAGTGTTTCACATGGGTTAAAAAATATGGACCTGCGATTTAGAAACTATAGAATTTTTTTGGAAAATACATTCATTTAGGCCAAACTGACAGTTTCAGAATAAATTAAATGATGAAATGCACTGCAACGCTTGATGCCCAATTCCTCCCGAGTGTACTGATACCCCATATGTGGTGGTAAACTGCTGTACGGGCGCACGGCCGAATATAGAATGTACGACCTATAAATTTTTATTTATTTTGGTAATGCAAACATATGAGGTCTTATTATTTATGGGATGATATACAATGTATAGATAATTCATTTTGGGAATCTAAAGCTTATTCATGAGATTTTATTAACTATTTCAAGGGGGGCACAAACAAAATCATCAATTTTTATTTTTGATTGTTAGCATTTTTTTCCCCCGCTCACCGTAACGTAAAAATAATATTTTATGTTTATTCTCTGGTTCACTACGATTGCTGTGTAACCTCATTTATATAGTTTTTCTTATTTTTGCTCAATTTTCCTGAGTAAAACCAATATTGGAGAAAATCGCATTGTTTTTACTATTGACAAATTTTTCAGGGCCATAACTTCTGTATTTTTCTGTTGTCAGATCTGATTGAGGGCTTATTTTTTGAGAAAACAGTTGTTCTTTTCAGTCGTATCATATTAGGGAACGTAACTTTTTTTTATCACTTTTTAGAACATTTTTTGTGATGGTGTTTGATAAAAAATTGTATATTATGGGAAGTTTTTCGAGTTTTTTTTTTTAACGTAATTCACCGAGCGGGTTCAATATTGATTTAGATTTATTGTACAGATTGATACGGACACGGTGATACCAAATATGTACGTGTTTTTGTGTTTTATTTACTTTATTTGCATTTTATGTGTTACTGGGGAGATTATGGGACTTTTATTTTATTTATTTAATTATATTATAAAAAGATTTCATTTTTTTTTAAACTTTTATACATTTTCTACTTCTTGGCCGGGGATGGGCTGTGATATCACAGCCCGACACTGGCACCAGCGAGACCCGGTGTCCCGAAATCTTCTTCTGACGCGCCGCTGTAGAAGAAGTCAGAAGAAGTACCCTTAATAACCGCCGTAAAAAGCCGATACGGTGGTCATTAAGGGGTTAAAGGTAATAATCTTTTTGGAGTCTGGTTTGGATGCATTTCAAAAAACAACATGTGACTTGTCTGTGCTGCAGACTGCTCAGTTCTCAGCCCCCACCTTTGTGCTCCTCCCTCCTGCTCCTTCACATCCTGGTGAGATGATATCAGTGGGAGAGGGAGGTGCTGTACAGAAAGGTGGGGGCCAAAAGCTGAGCAGTCTGCAGCACAGACAAGTCACGTGTTGTTTTTTTTTAAATGCATCAAAACTAAATTAAACCCCTTGGACTACAAATAGGATTCTGTCAGGGTGCAAGCTAAATCATAATTTACAATTATTTTGTAATGCAATGTAATGATTATTTTAGAGGTCGGCTACCTAAACATTGTTAAGGTCATCAGCCATACACTTGCATCCACCATCAGAAAATTGGCAATGTTTAGGTAGCTGGCCTCGCAAACACCGAACTACACTGGCATCGCAAACTACTTATTTATTTTTATTCTTCTTTTAACCTTAGTAACACAAGTTAGGTTTATCAGTCCATCATTAGTTCATTTTGTGACTTATTCGTCCTTGTTAAAGGGAAGAAATCCACGGGCAGAGTTTGATTATATTATTTGAAAAATTAAGTTCTAATTTTCTACTGTACCAAATATGTACATTAGGCAATCATTTGCTAATTAATTATTTAAATATTATATAATGTGATTTTATGGATTTTTTAATACTCTGTTTCTCACAGAAATTTTTCAGATTTTTTATAGTTAAAATTCCAAGGTATTTTTACGAAAGTTTATCTTTGCAAATGTTTTTGTGATTCTACTCTTTTTGTTTAGAACAATGTACATTTGGTGTCTACACACAGTGAAAATCAACATGAGTTGTACCCAGATCTTGGATGCACTTGGCATTTGTAGATCTTTTTAAAAACAAAAGAAATAAATGTTTGAAGAAAAGTCCTACACAAAGAACTCGCTCATCCATTGCAAATCAGAAATAAGTACTGTTTACAAGAGAAGTAGCAATTGCTTCCAGGAGTCAAATAACCAATCTCAATTGGTTTGGCATTTTAAAATCCAATTCGTGTTCCCATTTAGTATTCAGATAAAGCAACCCACCCACTCATGTTGATTTTTAATACATTTCAAGCCAGTTCTCATGAATGCTCTCTTTAAAGGAAAAAAATGTTAAATAGAGTAAAACTCTGATAAAATGAAGATATGATATGTAATATATTGAACAGCCCTAACCCTAAAACCCTGTCTTTTTTAATAAATATAAAACTAAATTATAAAAGGCCTCAATATTGAAATAATGGATACAGATAGATCAATATGTCTGGAACTATCGATACTCTGTCATTCAAATATATATGTAAATGTAAACAGTACCATTGGCACATACGTGTGTCTGTTTAGATTTTGTTCTGTAAAAAAACAATAAAAACTGTTTAAAAAAATAAAGAAATAATGGATATAAAATCTATCAAATGAAACTAAAATAATCAATTAATCCAGAGAATAGTTTCACTTCAAGGAGATTTAAACTGTTAAGTTTACAGCTAAATCATGTTTAACTGCTTGATGCAAAATTGTTTACATGACCTCAGCCTTCTTTAAACAGTGGGTGTCTGCTGTATTATACAGCAGAAATTCTCAATCAAAAGTAGCCATCACAGCCAGAGACAGCCTATTAAAGTGAAGCAGTATATTAGCAACCAGAATACACGAATAAAGTCCTATACATTTTAATATTTTGAATATCTTGTTATTGAACCAGTCATTTCATGCAATGTTCTCAAAAAGAATTGAAAAATTATTTAACCCCTTCATGCAGCAACCTTTTTCAATTTTTGAATTTTTTTTATCCCCTTCAATGTAAATAATATGAATTTTTATGCCCCATGCCACACTTCAGATACACCTCTTCTGAACCTCCTTTGAGGTCACTGTACTCTTGCAAGATCCTGCATATGTACGGTAGACCTTGCTGTCCAACTTGTTCTTTCCATTGAATCATGGATGTTGCCTCTCCTCTGATACTTATTCCAGGTGTAAGAAAACATGATTGAAAGAATAAGCTACTGGACAGCATGATTTACTGTGCACTTGCGTGATCTTGCAGGAGCTCAGTAATATAGAGGAATGGAGGCGGGTTCAGGAAAGGACATAGGCAGTGCAGCAAGGTAGTAGTTAGGGTAGAAAAATTTCAGGTACTAGACTCTAAAAGGGCTCTGGTAATTCTCCTAAAGCACTTCAAAGTAATTTGGAGATATATTTAAACTAATATTCATGGGGGATAGTGACCTGGGATTTTTGAGGAAAAGGTACTACCAAGTTATTTGTAAAACAAAACAAAGTTACAATTGGGGAGTTATAAACAGTGATAGATTTCCTTATAAAAGGGGAGAACATAAATAGTTTTTATATTTTCCACACCCTTTCCCCACCGATGTCCACTGTTCCCAAAGCTTCCAGTTCTTTCACAAGACCTCCTGGATTTCTCTGAAAACCCCTTGGGGAAGCTTCTCAGCCATTGACTTATATTCACTTTAGAAGACACTGGTATTTTAACTTTCTTATGAACAATTGTTTTTCAGTAGACAGCTTGTATGTTGCTTACTATGGCAGCTTTATTAATATGTACTGCAGAACACGGTCCATTGGTTAAGGAATAATATAAGGGTTGGATGTTTACAAGCAGATACAGAAAGGTACAAAAACATCCATAAAGTTATTCTGTTAGCTACTGTTGGCTACCATTAGTTAGCTAATAGTGCTCCCTGGAAGACACAATACATTTCGCTTGTTTATCCTCATTAATATGCCCTCTTGTATAGCAGCAATTTAGCTTGTACATACAAACACAAGAACCATACACTCATGTCAGTATAATTGATTCCCTCACTTTAAAATGATCACTGGAGCCTAAATCCTCTGCAAATGCTTATGTAAATTACATTTTCTCAATATTAATAATGTATAACTTTGACATTTTAAAATGCTGTAAACTTTTAATTTTCTTGTACTGTTCCATAACTCTTTCAGAATGACATAAATCTGGAAAATATTGCAAATATAGCTAGTTTAATTATTAACATCTGCTAAGAAGATTATTAAAATACATTTTATATGTCAGTGAACTTGCCATTGGTTGTACTAAAAGTTGTATGCTGCTCATCAGAGTTGCAGTACCGTCCTGTCTACTCTATGGAAGGTTTAGCGAAGGTCTTAGTTAGATAAAATCCTCCCATTGAAAACCATGAAGTCCATACTCTAGAGCAGTGGTGGCGAACCTAGGGCACGGGTGCCAGAGGAGGCACTCAGAGCCCTTTTTTGGGCACCCGGGCCATCGCCCCAGCACACCAGACAAAACTTCCTGCATTTCGAAGATGCTGCTTACTAACTTAAAAGATGCTGCTTACTAACTTCGCTACTTGGGACTGTAGGAAGAGGGAGAATTGGACAGGGCTGAATTATTTTTGGAGGACCTCCTGCTGGCCCCACGATTCTCTGTATACAGAGGGAAACTGGAAAGAAGCTACAATGATGCAAATCTCCCATCTTTCTACTGTGTTGCTGTCCTCAGGAGACCAATCTGATTGAAAGTTGTTGAACAAGGAACAATAAGTTACTGCTTTAATTTTTGGTTGGCACCTCGCGATAAATAAGCAGGGTTTTAGGTTGCAGTTTGGGCACTCGGCCTCTAAAAGGTTCACCATCACTGCTCTAGAGGATAAATGCACTGTACTTTATATCTGTGGAGATTGAGAGTTCAAGACCCGTCTGACCCAAATAATATTAATTAGGTAACATTACATAACATAATTTAGAGACCTTGGGGCACATTTACTTACCCGAGACATCGGAGTTCCCGAAAGTGCATTGTCCGACTGCATATGTTGCTTCCCCGCTCAGGTCCGACGGAGTTCACCTTCTTCTTCCCGATGCAAGTGCATTGGTTATGACACAATTTTAATCTTAAATCCCACATTCAGTCCAAGTCAGTCGTATCATCCGACGACCCGCCCCCAATTTCTGTCACATGAAAGCTGGCACCGCTGCGCCACAACCCCCTTCCAAATCCCTCTGACTCTAATCCTGTGCTGCCCGTCCTGACCTCCTGCCTGTCCCCAACTACGAGATTGCTTGCCATTTCTGTACCTCAACCTTGGCTGCCATTGTGTTATGCTTTATATATATATATATATATATATATATATATATATATATATACATACAAGCACTCCCCACCTTAAGAACACCCGACTTACACACTCCTGGTTGCAATCAACTGTTCAACTGATCAACACTCAACACCTTACCAATGGTGTTTGTAATGAAGCTTTATTGTTAATCCTTGTTCCAAGAACAACCCAAAATGTATCTTATTGTTACGGGAACGAAATCATTTGTCTGGGACTACACATACAAAATATACCTATTCCGATTCATATACAAAAAAAAGTAGCACATGAAAAAAATATCAATGCTTGGTGCAAGGCCTTGGACATACAAAATGTCTATGTTTTCGTCTGGTGACTGCAAAGGTGTACAATTTTATGGCAGGCTCTCCCTGGTGTAGCTGCATGCTGTTCCCGGCAACCATTCAGGGCTGAATGGTCTCATCCTATAGTGAGTGTGCGGGCGCGGGTTGTGCTCTCCTTCACAACATTTCATACTCACTTGGCATGTGGGTAACGTAAAGGGGAGAATAATAATCCCTGGTGGTTCATAAGGAATTGCAATTATTTCAGGGCTTATTGAAAACTTGCGAACACATGCCCGGATATATCTCCTCCATTGTGTCAATGACATCTCATATGAGTTAAACACCTGGAGCAAGGTGTCAGTAAAGATTGTATGTTATATGCATTGTGACCTATAGTTACCGTATTTTTCAGACTATAAGGCGCACAAAAAATCCCTTGATTTTCTCAATAAGGTGCGCCTTATAGTCCAGTGCGCCTTATATATGAACCGTACTGACAGACAACAGCTGCCTTGAACTGTGCACAAGTCTGCTACCTGCTGGTCATTCATCCTTATAATCAGATGTGCCTTATAATCTGGTGCGCCTTATATATAAACCTAGACATTTTAGCAGGCATTTATTGATGGTGTGCCTTATAATCTGGTGCGCCTTATGTAAGGACATCACTTTTTGGGTTGTAAAATGGTAGAAAAAAAGCAGTGATTTGGACAGTTTTCAGTGATTTGGGTTTCATGGGATAATTATTTTTCTATTGTCATAAATCATACGTTTTGGGACACAGGAAACCTAATATCTTCATTATTTTATTTATTTCTGCATAGTATTGTATTCATGAATACTATCACAAGGTTCTCGAGGTAGATTGGTCATGGACAGTAAGGATCACATCACTTACTCCATCTCTTGCCATTTAATGGACATAAATGGCAGCTGATTAAGTAAAATACATTTCTGATCCATTAGCATATCAGGAAACTGTTGCAGAACATTTACTAGATGCATATTGGTAAATTAACTAATATCCTGCCCCACACACACACAAAATGTAGTAAAGTACAGCATGCATTGCAGCATGTGACATTTTTTATAAAATGGACAATAAATTGATGGTTATTTTAGCTAACATTCTCGATGATCACAAGAGACGGAGCACGCACTCAGCATGACATTATACATCAAGCACACAAGACTATAATGTTTTTGACTAAGCTAATTCTTAGACCATAGTTAATAACTATTTAGCTGAGCCTAGAAAGAATTCTGCAACTGATCTTTTATAATGCTGGCAGGATGAGAGCTCAGTGATGCCAGCAGTTTTAGAGTTGGCAACACCCATTTGGCAGAAAGTGAGTTGCAGTAGGAACATTGAGCTCCACAAAGCATAGTCTTTCCTGTACAGGCTGTGATTCATTTTGTTTTATCAGTATCTAAATCTTTATCAAGTCACAATAAAATGCCCTCAAGCTATAGATGAAAGGATGTTTACCAATTAGAAAAAAATACTGCAACCATAAAACTGTCAAACATATTAATGTCTTAATGTGGGATTGACAAATGAATTTCTCAGAAATTGGACATAAACAATAAAACAAAATATGCTATTGTCATTTTAAAGAAATTATATTTTATTTCATCCCATCATGCTGTAACGGTTGGATTACATTACAAGATTATAACTATTGCTTTATATTAAAAAGCAACCTAAATCTGAGGCAGATCATTCTGTAAGACTCAATCATTAAAGCTTACCAGATTGATCTTCTGCTTTGTTTATCACAAATTACATACATTGTCGTTCCATAATTTATTTCTGTTATCAAAATTGCTTCCTCTAGGAGTTGGATTGATTTAATGATAGCCAAGGAAGCACAGACAAAGGTTGCATTGAGGGCCAGAGTATAGGGAGGGCACCCAGGGACCCACCATCCTGGCTTCTCCTACTGATGCTTTATAGTCAGCAATATTAGTTCCAATACTACTGAGTGCTATGCAGTAAAGGGGTTAAAAAACTCGACGGCCGTTGAGGTGTGTATTATGATGTTCTGCAGCAGCAAAAGTGTTTGTTAAGAGGTTCTGAGCAGCTGAGGTGTGTATGTGGAAGTTCTGCTGTGTGTGAAGAGGATCTGTGGCAGGTGAGGTGTGTATGTGGAGATTATGTGTTGTGTGAAGAGGATCTGTGGCAGCTGAGGAGTGCATTATGAGGTTCTGCAGCAGCTGCGGCATGTATAAAGAGGTTCTGTCGAGGCTGAGGTGTGTATGTAGAGGTTATGTGACAACTGAGGTATGTACAAATAGGTTTTGTGGGAACTGAGGTATGTACAAAGAGGATCTGCGGCAGTTGAGGTGTGTGTGTAGAGGGTCTGTATCAAAGCAAAGCCAAAATGAATGGTAAGATGGCAACTGCTGCTAGTTCTAAATGCAATACAAGGGGAAACAAATCTTCTTTGAGCTATATAGAGGAAATGTCATGCAAACAGGCTGCTAGGAGGTGGTCTATTCAAGAAGCAAAAGACGTCCGGTACATAGGTCGTGTATGAAGAGAAGAAAGAATAGCACTCACCATTTACACAGCTTTATGTAATTCTCTTTATTCTAGCATGGTAAAACAGAAAACAGAGTAAGGGAGTGATGCAGCAGTGCTCTGAGAACATGCTACTTACCATGCTGGAATAAAGAGAATTATGTGAAGCTGGGTAAATTCTTTCTTCTCTAAATACACAAACTATTTATGTTGAATCAGTTTATTGAAAAACATATCAATAAACAAACAAACAGTAAACAATAACAAGAAAAACAAAACAAAATAACAATCGCCAAGTAGGAATATTAGAAGGATGATTATCAAAAACAGTAGGCAGCCTGAAGAATTACAATATATTATGTTGCAGTACACGAGACGTATTGCAATGCATGGCTTTCCTAAAATATACATGCTTTAAACAACATCTCATATGAAAATTCCCTCTGAACCTAAGAGCAAAACCCCACCTCAATCTTCATCATCTCATTCCGAGTGGTGAGGCTAGAAATTTTTCAGAATGACAGTTAACCACTCCTGTATCTAAGAAAGCTGAGTAGGGCAGTGGTTGGTAACCGCTGCATAGCATATACCAGTTCCTCTTCAACCGTTTTTTAGTGTCCCCTAACTCTGAATTAAGGGAGTATTGGATAGCGAAATAGAGACTCTATAGGCATAGTCGACAGGAGAGGGGACAAGCAGCAGATAAGTGCAGGTAGAATTATATGAGGCACAAATGTTCAGAGAAAAAGAAGGCCTGGTTTCCTAACTACATAATTGCCTACCTCCCGAGCAGGTCCTTAAAATTCTCAGAGCCTTTAAATTCTAACCACGGCGGCCAAACAAGAGAATATTTTGCATAAGCCTCTGGCGTAACTGCTGCTAGTTCCTCCATGCGAGATAGCTCCAACATCTCACGGGCCCATTCAGCCATGGATGGGCAGACTGTGGAACGCCAATGCCTAGGGATCACTGCCCTGGCTGCAATGAGACAAAACCTCAATTTGTTTTTTTTTCTGTAGGCTGATGAGTCCGGGGAGCATCGACAGCAGTGCCACCTCTGGGGAAGCTATCGCTTGTGTACCTGTCATCTGCCTGTATGCAGCGAATACCTGGTCCCAGAAGTTTCAGAGAGCATCGCAGGTCCACCAAATGTGCAGCATGTTGCCCTTTTCCTTTCCACAGCGCCAACAAGAGTTTGAAATGGAGGGAAAAGCCAAGTGGAGCACTGTCGGCACCCGGTACCACCTGGACACAATCTTATAACCCTTTTCCTGAGCAGCACAAGCAGAGGACAGTTTATGTGTAAAGAGGAAAACGCTGCCAGTCCTCTTCTGACGGGGCATTTTCTAAGTCACGCTCTCAACTCCTGACAAAGGAGAGCTCGGCTATGTCAGGGCCCTGAGACAGAAGTGAATACATTTGTGGGAGGGAGCAGAAGATAGACGAAACAATCCCTCGAATTCCGTAAGGGAATCCGTATATGCGACAGTGGGACCAGCTTTAGCCATGAAGGATCTCAGTTGTGAGTACTCAAACCATGATGGGCTAGTCATCTCGGATGAGGATACAAATCTGCCAGGGTTGGCAATGACACAAACTATTTATGTAGAGGTTCCATGGCAGCTGAGGGATGTATTATGATATTCTGCGGCAGGTGAGGTATGCATCATAAGGTTCTGTAGCAGCTGAAGTGTGTATGAGGAGGTTCTGTGGCAGCAGAACGGTGTAATGACAAGGTTCTACGGCAGCTGAGGTGTGTATAAAGAGGTTCTACGGCAGCTGAGGTATGTACTATGATATTCTGTGGCAGCTGAATGGTGTATGAACAGGTTCTGCGGCAGTTGAGGTTTCTATGATGAGGTTCTGTGGCAGCTCAGTTCCAAGCCTTCTAGGAGGCCCACAGCTTTCTTTGTACATCTGTTTCTGCCTTCAATACCCATGTACTCAAGAGGCATTTTAGGTGCTTTAAAGGTCCTCCAAACCACAAAGCAGGCAGAAAAGTACCATCATCCATTCCCCAAGAAGCTTGATTATAGAACCATATACTGTATAGGAAGTGAATTTCAGACTTGTAGGGGCTGTAATATTCATACAGCCCAGGGCCCAGGGCAGTCTTATCCCACCCCTGAGGGAAGTGTGTATAAAAGGTTCCTTGGCAGTTGAGGTGTGTATGAAGAGGTTCTGTGGTAGTTGAGCTGTGTCTATGGCATCTTAGGTATATAAGTAGAGGTTCTGCAGTAGCTGAGGTGTGTATGAAGAGGTTATGTGGTAGCTGAGGCTTGCATGAAGAGGACTATAGCAGCTGAGGTGTCTATAATGAGCTTCTGTGGCAACTGAGGTGTATGCTATAATATTCTGTGGCAGCTTAAATTTGTATGAAGAGGTTCTGCGGTAGTTGAAAAGTGTATGTTGAGGTCCTGCAGCTGTTAAGGCGTGTAGGTAGAGGTTCTGTGGCAGGGGAGGTGTGTTTAAAGAGGATCTGTGGCAGTGGAGCTGTGCCTGCTGCAGCTGAGGTGTGTATGAAGATGTCCTGCAGTAGCTGAGTTTTGTATGAAGAGGTTCTATGGCAGCTGAGGTGTGTATGAAGAGGTTCTGCAGTGGCTGGGTTGTGTATGAAGCAGTTCTGCGTTAGCTGGGGTTTGTATGAAGAGGTTCTGTGGCATCTTAGGTGCATATGAAGAGGCTCTGCGGCAGTTGAGGTGTGTACTATGATATTCTGTGGCAGCAGAGGTATGTATGAAGAGGTTCTGTGGCAGTTGAGCTGTGCCTGCTGCAGCTGAGGCGTGTATGAAGAGGTTCTGTGGTAGATAAGGTTTTTTTAAAGACGTTCTTTGGCAGCTCATGTATGTAAGAAGTTCTGTGGCAGTTGAGGTGTGTATGAGTACGTTCAGCGGCAGTTGAGGTGTGTATGAATATATTCTGCGGCAGCTGAGGTGTGTTAGAAGAGGTTCTGCGGAAGCTCAAGGTTGTATGAAGAGGTTCTGCTGAGGTTCTGTGGCAGCCTAACTCTCTTATTTTTACTTTATTAAGTATTTAATTATTTTCTAAGAAAATAAATTAATTGGGGCCCCCACCAGTTTTTTCACCCTCTACCCCCACTGCACCTAACTCGGCCCTGCTTGCATTCATTAGAACTTTTGACAATTTGTGTCTATTAAACAATAGGAGCAATACTTCCTTATATATATACACAGGGCAATCTGTCACAAAGACCGTTCATACCGAACAGTGTGTTGTTTGCCGGGTGCTTGGGTTCGGCATGTTGCGGATCGGGTTGACCGATTACTGGGAGGGGCTGGTGAGGAACCAGCTGTCATGGTCCACATTGGCACTAATGACAAAGTAAAAGGTAGGTGGAAGGTCCTTAAAAATAATTTCAGGGATTTATGCCATAAGCTCAGGGCAAAGTTTTCTCCGAAATACTACCTGTACCACGTGCCACACCAAAAAGGCAGCGGGAGATCAGGAAGGTAAATAAGTGGCTCAAAAGTTGGTGTAGGAAGGAGGGTTTTGGATTCATGGAGAACTGGGCTGACTTTTCTGTCGGCTACAGGCTCTACAGTAGGGATGGGCTGCACCTCAATGAAGGTACTGGAACTCTTGATGTTGGAACGGAAATATGATATAGTGGGAATCAGCGAGACATGGCTGGACAGTAGCTATGACTGGGCGGTTACTATAGATGGTTATAGTCTTTTTAGAAAGGATCGTATAAATAAAAAAGGGGGAGGGGTTTGTTTATGTGAATTCTTGACTCAAGCCTGTCTTGCGAGATGACATCAGTAACGCAAATGCAAATGTGGAGTCTCTATGGGTGGAGATAAGAGGAGGGAAAAAGAATAATAAAATATTACTAGGGGTTTGTTATAAGGCTCCAAATATATTGGAGGCAGCAGAGGAAATGCTGATAAGTGAAATGGATGCGGCTTCAAAGCATGATGAAGTACTTATCATGGGGGACTTCAATTACCCAGATATTGACTGGGGGCAGAAACATACAGGTCCTTCAAAGGCAGCAGGTTCTTGTCAACAACAAAAGACAATTACCTGTCGCAAATAGTCCTGGAGCCAACAAGAGGGGGGCACTGCTGGACCTTATCTTAACCAACAGGACTGATAGGATATCAAAACTACAGGTTGGGGGGAACCTGGGGAATAGAAATTAAACACGAGGGTTAGCCCATTTAGGACTGCCAAGGCTTTCTATGACCTTAATAAACTATTCTGCCCTAAGGCAGAGAGATGCCTTCTCGGTCAGGCCTAAAACTTAACTTTTAATAATTAAGTAAAATTGTAACTTAAACTAAATTCACACACATTTTAAAAAATGCAGGTGAGGGTTGCAGATTATAGTATGGTGTCGCCTGTGAGGTAAGTATCAACTCAGGATATATTGTATGTTAGTCGATCCCTGCAGTGATCGTACTCATTTGCAACCACACACTTGCGCTTAAAACACACACTCTAGCCCCCCCGACATGTTTCGCCGGTTAGACCAGCGTCATCAGGGGATCGGGGCTACTAGTTTGTGGGAGGAGCTAAGGCAAGTATAAATGACTTCTAGGTGGGACTTAGACACATTGTTAGCCAATAGGAGGTACTTTGTTCTTGTTGTATCCAAGTAACCGTTACCGACAAGTGAGGCGGCCAATGGGTACCGGGTATATGTATAGCGTCCCTCCTGTTATACAGGAAGTGACCTGATAGTTATGAGACCATATTGCGATTGGTCAACTGGTCAATTAACCCTTTATGTTTATTTTTACCCCCATCCAATGAAGTTTCTCAACGGAGGTGTATGTGTATTAGCTGCGCGAACCTCAATTGGTCATCCTCCTCGCATCATCCGTTTGCGCCTTATCCTTATTGGTGAGGGATGCAGCCTATAGGATCGCGATCTTACTTACCACAAGTTCTCGCGAGGGTTGCGTGCTGATGTCACTGTGCGCATGCGCGTGGAGATAGAATTATTTTCTCCACCCTATTCCTCCGTGCTAGATACCGTAGTGGGCATTGCGCATGCGTGGGGAGATAGAATGTTTTACTGCCCTATTCTTCAGCACTAGTTATCGCTGTCGGCTTGGCTCATGCGCACAGGGGTAGCCGTTGCATAATATTCCTGTACATGGCTATAATGCCAATACAGGTGCCCGGGAGAAGAAAGTCCCTGGTGCAATAGGTGAATCACTTTAGGGGCCTCATTAAAATGATGACCTGCATTAGATATCCTCATATGAGTCATATGTATAACAGATAGACTACGATGTGTCCCCTAGAATAACTTTTGTCATTATTGTGCCTTTATTGTGATAGCTCCCAAAATTGTGTGATTCTTGAACATCAGGTAAGTTATTAATCATGTCTTTGGTTGTGCCAACATTCTACTGCCAACAGATTAAGTTAATCTACAGAAATGCCGAATAGGAGAAGCCTTCATTTAGGCCTCCAGGGTTTAGAGTATTTAATTGGTGAATCCATTTCGCTTCAGTTTGGAGTAACTTCCGATCGATGTTACCGCCTCTGGGTCCCAAGGTAACTTTGCATAGGCCCCAAAATTGAATAAGATTGGGGTTGCCGCGATGGAATTCTTGCATGTGCCTTGCTATGGGCACATCTGCATTAGTGCGTATCGAGCTCAAGTGCTGCGAAATCCGGCGTCTAAATTCTTGTGTGGTCTTGCCCACGTATAGCTTGGGACAGGGACAGGAAGCTACATATACGATGTTCTTGCTTCTACAATTTATAAGTTGTTTGATAGTATATTCCCGGTTGTCAAGTGGATTCTTAAATGATTTGATTTTAAGTACTTGAGGGCAAAAACTGCATCGTCCACAGGGGAAAGACCCCTTTATTCCATGGTCCAGCCAGTTGCTTTGTCTCTCCTCAACTGGTAGGTAACTCTTGACAAGATAGTCCCTCAAGTTCTTACTACGTCTGTAAGTGACGCTTGGTTTTTCAGTGAGTACTGAACTTAAATCAGGATCGGATTTCAGTATATTCCAATGCCTCTGTAAGATTCGTGTGACTTCGGATGCGTAGCCATCATAGGTTCCGATGCATCGGATAACTTTCTTAGAAGGTTTCTTGAGGTTGGTATCTCTCAGAAGTGCTTCACGAGGGGTATGTACTGCCCTGCGGTAGGCCTTTTGTAAAGGCTTTTTTGGGTACCCACGCTTCCGGAATTTTAAATATAGGTTATCACATTCCTGTTGGAATGGTATCTCTGCAGAGCAGTTCCTTCTGGCCCTAAGATATTGACCTATGGGTATGCTCTTTTTCAATGGTACTGGGTGCCAAGTATCCCACTGCAAGAGGCTATTAGTTGCCGTAGGTTTTCTGTAGATTTGTGTGCAGACACGGCCACCAGAGTCCAGGGAAATGGTTAGATCCAAAAAATTGAGACTTTGTGTGTGAATTTCATGAGTGAATCTCATGCCCACCTTATTGTTATTTAAGTGAGCAACAAAATTATCAAATTGTGTCACATTCCCTTCCCAGAAGATCAGCACATCATCAATGTGCCTTCCCCAAAAAGAAATGTGTTTAGTGAAGTGATCATTGATGTCAGTAAAAACGTGTTGTGCTTCCCACCACCCTAAGAAAAGATTTGCGTAATTGGGGGCACATGATAAATAATAAGTGCCATCAAATAAAAAATAGTGTGTTAAAACAAATTCTAAAAGTGACAAAACAAATTCGTTGTGTTCGTGAAATTGGATCCCCTTTGTTGAAAGAAAGTATCTTACTGCTTGGAGTCCCAGTTTATGTTCGATGTTTGTGTATAACGCCTCAACATCGAGGCTTGCAATCATGGTATTTTTGGGGAACTCCATATCCTGGACTCTGGTGACCGTGTCTTTAGTGTCACGTAGAAAAGATGGTAATGATTCTACAAATGGGGCTAGCACTGTATCCACGTAGATACTAGGGTTTTGTGTCAAGTTGTCATTTCCAGATATTATGGGTCTGCCGGGTATTGGAACTACCCTTTTATGTACTTTGGGCAAGGCGTACATTGTAGCCACTGTTGGTGTATGATTCATCAGAAAGTTTTTTTTTTAGACGCCGGATTTCGCAGCACTTGAGCTCGATACGCACTAATGCAGATGTGCCCATAGCAAGGCACATGCAAGAATTCCATCGCGGCAACCCCAATCTTATTCAATTTTGGGGCCTATGCAAAGTTACCTTGGGACCCAGAGGCGGTAACATCGATCGGAAGTTACTCCAAACTGAAGCGAAATGGATTCACCAATTAAATACTCTAAACCCTGGAGGCCTAAATGAAGGCTTCTCCTATTCGGCATTTCTGTAGATTAACTTAATCTGTTGGCAGTAGAATGTTGGCACAACCAAAGACATGATTAATAACTTACCTGATGTTCAAGAATCACACAATTTTGGGAGCTATCACAATAAAGGCACAATAATGACAAAAGTTATTCTAGGGGACACATCGTAGTCTATCTGTTATACATATGACTCATATGAGGATATCTAATGCAGGTCATCATTTTAATGAGGCCCCTAAAGTGATTCACCTATTGCACCAGGGACTTTCTTCTCCCGGGCACCTGTATTGGCATTATAGCCATGTACAGGAATATTATGCAACGGCTACCCCTGTGCGCATGAGCCAAGCCGACAGCGATAACTAGTGCTGAAGAATAGGGCAGTAAAACATTCTATCTCCCCACGCATGCGCAATGCCCACTACGGTATCTAGCACGGAGGAATAGGGTGGAGAAAATAATTCTATCTCCACGCGCATGCGCACAGTGACATCAGCACGCAACCCTCGCGAGAACTTGTGGTAAGTAAGATCGCGATCCTATACCAATAAGGATAAGGCGCAAACGGATGATGCGAGGAGAATGACCAATTGAGGTACGCGCAGCTAATACACATACACCTCCGTTGAGAAACTTCATTGGATGGGGGTAAAAATAAACATAAAGGGTTAATTGACCAGTTGACCAATCGCAATATGGTCTCATAACTATCAGGTCACTTCCTGTATAACAGGAGGGACGCTATACATATACCCGGTACCCATTGGCCGCCTCACTTGTCGGTAACGGTTACTTGGATACAACGAGAACAAAGTACCTCCTATTGGCTAACAATGTGTCTAAGTCCCACCTAGAAGTCATTTATACTTGCCTTAGCTCCTCCCACAAACTAGTAGCCCCGATCCCCTGATGACGCTGGTCTAACCGGCGAAACATGTCGGGGGGGCTAGAGTGTGTGTTTTAAGCGCAAGTGTGTGGTTGCAAATGAGTACGATCACTGCAGAGATCGACTAACATACAATATATCCTGAGTTGATACTTACCTCACAGGCGACACCATGCTATAATCTGCAACCCTCACCTGCATTTTTTAAAATGTGTGTGAATTTAGTTTAAGTTACAATTTTACTTAATTATTAAAAGTTAAGTTTTAGGCCTGACCGAGAAGGCATCTCTCTGCCTTAGGGCAGAATAGTTTATTAAGAACCTGGGGAATAGTGATCATAATATCATTGATTTTGTATTACGCTTTACTAAGAATGTTAGCTAAGGGGCAACCAACACTCTAAACTTTAGGAGGGCAAATTTTCAGCAACTAAGGGAAGACCTTAAAGGCATAGACTGGGATAATGTTCTCAAAGACAAAAGCCCCCCCCCAAAAATGGTACTTTTTCGCATATATTTTGAAAAGGTCCTGTCAGAAACACATACCTTATGGGAAAAAGCATAAGAGGAACAAGAAAAAAACAATGTGGCTAACTAGTCTTGTAAGGAAAGCAATAAGCGAGAAAGATAAGGCGTTTAAGGTGCTAAAACGTGAAGGTAGCAAGGAGGCATTACAGGATTATAGAGTGAAAAATAAATCATGTAAAAAGCAGATAAAGGCTAAAGAAAAATTGCCAGGGAGAGCAAAAATAATCCCAAATTATTTTTCAAGTATATAAATGATAAGAAACTAAAAACAGAGAGTGTGGGTCCCCTTAGAGATAACATGGGGGTCATGGTGGAAGAAGATGAGGAAAGGGCCAATCTACTGAATGTCGCCTTCTCAACTGTCTTTACCCAGGAAAATCCCCTGGTGGAAGACACAATGAGGAATAATTTAAATTCTTTTTGGAATGTCAACAGTTTAACCCAGGAAGAAGTACGGCGGCGCCTCGCAACCACTAAGATAGATAAATCTCCGGGGCCAGATGGCATACACCCCCGGGTTTTGCATGAACTATGTACCGTGATAGACAGACTGTTATTTTTAATATTTGAAGATTCACTGAGGACTGGTTATGTTCCACAGGACTGGCGCATAGCATATGTGGTACCAATATACAAAAAAGGATCAAATGGCAATCCTGGAAACTACAGACCCGTGAGTCTAACTTCTGTGGTGGGGAAAATATTTGAGGGGTTTGTTAGAGATGCTGTCCTCGAGTATCTCACTGTGCACAAACTTATAACCCAGTGTCAGCATGGGTTTATGAGAGATCGGTCCTGTCAGACTAATCTGATTGGTTTCTACGAGGAGGTAAGTTCAAGACTGGAACTGGGGGACGCTGTAGATGTTGTATATCTGGAGTTTTCAAAGGCATTTGACACCGTGCCACATAAAAGGTTAGTATATAAAATGAGACTACTGGGAATAGGAGAAAATCTATGTATTTGGGTAAGTAATTGGCTCAGTGATAGAAAACAGAGGGTCGTCATTAATGGCACATTCTCAGATTGGGTTGACATTACCAGTGGAGTGCCACAGGGGTCAGTATTGGGGCCACTTCTTTTTAATATTTTTATTAAAGACCTTGTAGTGGGTTTACACAGTCAAGTTTCGATATTTGCAGACGATACTAAGCTGTGTAAAGTAATAAATACTGAGGTCGATAGTTTAGCATTACAGAGGGATTTGTGGAAGCTTGAAGAGTGGGCAGAGAAATGGTTGATGAGGTTTAATGTAGATAAATGTAAAGTTATGCAATTGGGCCATGGAAACAAAAAGTATAATTATGTTCTAAACGGTCAATTAATTGGTAAAACTGGAGCTGAAAAGGACTTGGGGGTATTGGTGGATGGTAAACTTAATTTTAGTGACCAGATCCTGGCAGCTGCTGCTAAAACAAATAAAGCTATGGGATGTATCAAGAGAGGAATCGATTCTCATGATAAAGACATAGGGGGTCATTTACTAAGGGCCCGATTCGCGTTTTCCCGACATGTCACCCGAATATTTCCAATTTACGCCGATTGTACCTGAATTGCTCTGGGATTTTGGCGCACGCGATCGGATTGTGGCGCATCGGCGCCGGCATGCATGCAACGGAAATCGGGGGGCGTGGCCGAACGAAAACTCAACGTATTTGGAAAAACCGCCGCATTTAAAAACGGAAAATGTGTCGCTCGGGACGCGCTTACCTGCACTCAGCCGGCCTCGGTGAATTCCGGCGCGTTCAGATGCTTTTCAGCGCAGCAGCGCCACCTGGTGGACGGCGGAGGAACTACCTTACTAAATCCCGTCCGGACCCGAATCCAGCGCAGAGAACACGCAGCTGGATCGCGAATGGACCGGGTAAATAAATCTGCCCCATAGTTTTGCCCTTATACAAATCCCTGGTCAGACCACACATTTTGTGTATTGTGTACAGTTTTGGGCACCAGTGTATAAAAAGGATATAGTAGAGCTGGAACGGGTGCAGAGGAGAGCAACCAGGATTATTAAGGGAATGGGGGGATTAGAATACAATGACAGATTACAAAATTTGGGATTATTCAGTTTAGAAAAAAGACGACTGAGGGGAGACCTCATTACAATGTACAAATACCTGAACGGACAGTACCAGGATCTCTCCAAAGATCTTTTTATACCTAGGCCTGTGACCAGGACAAGGGGGCATCCTCTATACCTAGAGGAGAGGCGATTCTACCATAACCATAGACAAAGGTTCTTTACTGTAAGAGCAGTGAGACTATGGAACTCTCTGCCACAGGAGGTTGTTATGGTGGATTCTATCTACATGTTCAAGAGAGGCCTGGATGACTTTCAGCAGAGCAAAAATATCACGGGTTATGGGGATAAAACATTTATTTAATTCTTAAAGGTTGGACTTGATGGACTTGCGTCTTTTTCCAGCCTTATATACTATGATACTATGATATATCTGGTGCAGTGTGAGAACCAATGAACCCTGGACATGATACCCTGTGTTAAGTGTTAAGTTAAATTGCCAAATGAAGTGCTGGTTAAATTATTATTTGCCTAATGTAAAAATCAAGTCCATGCTCTTGGTGAAGTTTACTTCTCAAATAATGATTTTCAGTCTAATTTTACTCATCCTTTAGACTGAAAGAAAGTTAGTAAGTTTGGAAATACCAATACCAGGAGCAAAGGCTTAGCTATAAGGGGGTTTAGATGTAGCAGTCAAGCCTTATCTCTGAGGTAGGGGGGCATCCTTCCACATATGAAGACATCAGATGAGACCCCACTATAAATGGTACATGGCAGTTGAAGGGACATGAGACAGATTCAGATCAGGCTCCAGGAGAACATATCTATATTAAGAGGCAAAGCAGTTTTTATCTTTGCTTGTAACTCCATGGTTGCTTGTTGCATCATAATCATATTTGTGATTATGTTGTACTAATGTGTATTGATGTGATATACATATGCCCTTGTCCAGCATGCACTATGTTGAAATAAATCATATTTTTGTAATTGAATGTCTTTCTCCGGCTTGATATCAGGCTACATTTACATAAACGTATGCCTGGCCGTAGCTGGGCAGGCATTTGTGAGCTGCATTGGAGAGGAGGAGGGATGACCCGGAGGAAACCCATGCAAACATAGAGAGAACATACAAAGATATAGAACCCTCTTCTTTTTGCAGCTATGGAATGTTTGTTGCCGCTATTGCTGTCTATTGGGGATGTATGTAGAGCCACAAGATTGCGTCCCTTACACGTTTGAGTAAATGTAGCCCTAGTCATGGTGCACAGTTATTTTATAGTTCGAAGAATGTACCGACCTATTGATGTGAAACGTTTTCTTCTTTCTGGAGGAGAGCTTATTTATATACTTTTCAGTAAATAAGCGATCCCCAACTTCATATTAATAACGTGTATTGAAGCATGTTTCATACACTCAGAGTGGTTAGTGTATTGTAGATAGTGTTTATGGGGACTATTATAGAAACATAAAAGAACTAAACATATTATAGATAAACTAAAAAGGCCTTGATGTTACAATGTAATAATCCAAACACATATTATGACAAGAAAACATTTGTATAAATAATGAATTCCTTTTCCCCCTGCTACGTCTTATCAGTGGCAAGTGTATTGCTTTGTCATACAATGCCACTAGCTAATCCTCCACACTTTCACAATCTTCTTATTCTGACCATCAGAGCATTGCTGAAGCTAGGGATTTAAGTCTCTAAAAATAGAGGCAGGATTACTTGGGTTGCAGGCAGCTGAAAGAGTTTTTAAGACTTTCTTGTTAAAAATTTGGCATTACACCCATTTATTGACTTCAAAGTAAGAATACTGGTGCATAGACAAAGTTACACATTATCATTCGTAATGAGTTTTCTTACTGAGTAACTACAAGAACCAGCATATCCTGTCTTGTCATTCTAGTATGACATATCAACATTCTACTTCAAAAGCAAATGAAGAGTCAAAGGTTACACACATTATACCCAATATTGCTATTTAATAAAATCTCTTTTTTAAACCCAGAATTGTGTTTTATTTTATGTTTTACAACAAAATACAAAGGAAATATAAGAATATGTATGTAAATATGTTTATGTAAAATGGAAATTTTACGTTTTACCCTAATGAACACATTTTCACTAATAAACCGATTTAAGCCCCAGACAAAACATGAATACGTGCAAGATTAACAGGAGGAGATGGATTGAATGGTATAATGAGATCATTATAGGCGGCAGAAAAATCTTTAGTCACTGGGAAGTAAAGGTCAATGTGATTCAGGCTTACTCTCCACTGAATCAAATACCCTTGACCATTATTCACATATGCTGTAGGGGGAGCCCTATTTCAACAATTTACATTTACAGTAGAAACTAGTATCGAGTAAAAAGAAAGCTAGAAATTCAGGTATTTTTGCAGCCAAGAATTTGTATAATTTTTTTCCAAAATTGTAAAGGGACATAGGTTTTCTTGATATTGTATGTAAAACAAATTGTTTCAGAAATAATCATTTGTATCAGAGCTCATCTACAATGAGGTTTTTAATATCATTTATGTATCAAGACTTTATTTCATGTAGCAGTGTGTTACAAATAAATTAACTGTATATCCAATTGTAACTCACAAAGAGGAGAAAAAAGGCTGGACTGTAGACTTTTGCAATAAAAGTTATGTATCAATCTTTATTCGCACAATAAAATACAAAAAATAGAACATGCATAATTTTAATCCTTATAATAAGGAAAAGTACAATAACAGACAGATGCAGTATAGGGATAATGATTCACAGACAAAAAGATCACACCCGGACATTAATAGGAGACAAACAAGACGCTATATAGATGTTGCTATGGATCGTGTCCTTTTTTGGGCCCGCTACATAGAGGACATCTTGATCGTCTGGAGAGGTGGCTCAATGCAGCTTCAACAGTTCTTTGATAGACTGAACAACAATCCTTATAACATCAGGCTGACATACAATGCATACAAAACTTGTGTTTCTTTCTTAGATGTGGTTATCAGCAAAGACACGGAAGGCTACCTACAAACTAATGTATACCGGAAATAAACTTCAGTTAATGCATTACTTCATGCAACATTATCTCATCCTATACAGACCATTCAAGCAATACCCATTGGCCAATTTCTCCGCATCATAAGGATATGTTCAACTGAACCAGATTTTGAAATACAAGCCGCGGACTTACAGACCTGGTTTCAGCAACGGGGTGATAAAACAAGCTAGTGGCGGGTAAAAATAACATTATGCCAAGACCTACTGGTACCTAAAACCAACATCTGGAACATCTGACCAGGTGAGATTTATTACTAATTATCACTCCTTGAGAAATATTGGCCGATCTTACAATGTGACTCAACGGTGGTAAATATATCGCACCATCCCATACGGTCACAGCTCGAGAGCCAAGAACTTGAGAGATTTGTTGGTGAGAAGCCTTTATGAGTCTGGGAAACAAAAAAATAATTTTGTAGCGGATCCACCTTGTGGCAGATGTCTTGCATGCCCCAATGTTGAACGGGACAACACGTTTACAGACTCAACAAGCGGCAAAAAATACAATATCACCCAGCATATCACATGCAGTACAAAGGCGGTGATATATTATGCAACATGCCCATGTAAAAAGATTTATAGTGGTCTCATGATTCAGGCAATGAAAATCAGCCCCATTAAGTATTTTACTACCCAATATTGTTCTCTTGTTTCTCATGCTCCTACATTGAACACCTGGCGTCTATAAACACCATTTTTATGTATTTTTTAATACAATTTTTAACTGTTTTCTGCTTATTTTTTCATAATCCTTTAGAGAGTAACACATTGGTTCCTAGCATGGCTGATGACATCTGAGGATATATGCGGCTCTTTCCTTTTGATCTCTTTGAGCAGAAATATGAGAATAGGAGAAAGCAATGGATTATTACAACAAAAAATCCCTTCCAGTCTTCACATTTATTGTAACTTACCTGCATTTACTGTAAACATAGTAAGTTGTCATACTAAAACAGTATACTCATTACAACATAAATGTTAGTGGACTGTTACCCTGGCTGTATGGGTAAGATAGCTATAAGATTTTTTATATTCTACAAAAGGAAGAGGAAGGTAAAAGGTAAAAATAACAAAAATATCTCTCCGTAAGTATGTGTACACCATTGATATGTGAGAGGTACACTCACCGGCCACTTTATTAGGTACACCATGCTAGTAACGGGTTGGACCCCCTTTTGCCTTCAGAACTGCCTCAATTCTTCGTGGCATAGATTCAACAAGGTGCTGGAAGCATTCCTCAGAGATTTTGGTCCATATTGACATGATGGCATCACACAGTTGCCGCAGATTTGTGGGCTGCACATCCATGATGCGAATCTCCCGTTCCACCACATCCCAAAGATGCTCTATTGGATTGAGATCTGGTGACTGTGGAGGCCATTTGAGTACAGTGAACTCATTGTCATGTTCAAGAAACCAGTCTGAGATGATTCCAGCTTTATGACATGGCGCATTATCCTGCTGAAAGTAGCCATCAGATGTTGGGTACATTGTGGTCATAAAGGGATGGACATGGTCAGCAACAATACTCAGGTAGGCTGTGGCGTTGCAATAATGCTCAATTGGTACCAAGGGGCCCAAAGATTGCCAAGAAAATATTCCCCACAACATGACACCACCACCACCAGCCTGAACTGTTGCTACCATCCGAATGTCGCAGCAGAAATCGAGACTCATCAGACCAGGCAACGTTTTTCCAATCTTCTACTGTCCAATTTCGATGAGCTTGTGCAAATTGTAGCCTCAGTTTCCTGTTCTTAGCTGAAAGGAGTGGCACTGCTGCTGTAGCCCATCTGCCTCAAAGTTCGACGTACTGTGCGTTCAGAGATACTCTTCTGCCTACCTTGGTTGTAACGGCTGGCAATTTGAGTCACTGTTGCCTTTCTATCAGCTCGAACCAGTCTGCCCATTCTCCTCTGACCTCTGGCATCAACAAGGCATTTCCGCCCACAAAACTGCCGCTCATTGGATGTTTTTTCTTTTTCGGATCATTCTCTGTAAACCCTAGAGATGGTTGTGCGTGAAAATCCCAGTACATCAGCAGTTTCTGAAATACTCAGACCAGCCCTTCTGACACCAACAACCATGCCACGTTCAAAGGCACTCAAATCACCTTTCTTCCCCATACTGATGCTCGGTTTGAACTGCAGGAGATTGTCTTGACCATGTCTACATGCCTAAATGCACTGAGTTGCCGCTATGTGATTGGCTGATTAGAAATTAAGTGTTAACGAGCAGTTGGACAGGTGTACCTAATAGAGTGGCCGGTGAGTGTATGTCCTTTCTTACCTTTGTCCTTGACTGTATATATCCTTATACTTCTGTCAGATAATCTTGTAACATTTTAACACATGATACCTATTCCTAGGTGTCAGAAAATATTATAAATTGCAGCCTCCTGTGCACTGAACTTGTTTTATAAAACATGTAGAAAAGGTTAGCAGGACTGTGATACTGTATACTACATTACATGTTTGGGCTTGTTTTCCTGAGCCTGATGGTGGCAGTGTTGATGCAGGGACATGGTAGAGAAACATACTTTTCATTAATATGTATTATATTACAAGCAGTAGACATCTGGCAAATTCACTATAGTAGTTCATAAAATAATAGGGTATGGCCATAATTTGTGCACTAGCATTAAAAAATATATTACAGTACATTTAAAACTAATATAAAAAAAGGAACAGCAGAGGTGTAGAAGGAATAAGAAATTAACCCCTTTACATCCAAACACTAGCTGGTGTTTTTTTTTGGTGGTATACCGGCATAATTATTATTTTTTTGGTAGATTTCCCAAAAGTGATTACCTGATTTTTTGGGGTATCTGTTGTGTTATGGTCAGTTTGATTTATATGTACAGTCTTTGGAAAATTGGCGGCTAAGGTGATGTATTATTTTAAAAGGCGGCCAAGACCAGCAAAAAAAGGATTTGCAGCTCACACCACTATGGTGACCACTTCTGGTATGGACCACGTGAGGTTATTTATATGTTCCAGTGGACTTAATTTGTTCCCCCCCCCTGTTCCAATGAGACCACTCATGAAGTTGGTCCTGTGACCCAATCAAACTTCTGCTTGTGTCTGAAGCCAAGAGTATCAGAGCGATGCAAAAGTAGGGTAAGTATGTTGTCTATTTCTTCCTTCTCCATGCCCCACAAGTAATGTCTAGGGGGCATTGCCACTTCATTGGCAGCTTAGGAAGGGTGCGACCAGAGTCGCATCAAACTTTTCTGCTGCCTGAGGCAAGAAGTCCCCCCCCTACATACTGTGTACATGTATATAAATATGTACAAATATATCTGCAAACATGTAGAAATGAATGCTATACATATACATATGAACATTAGCTACATCTCTAAGTTTACTTTCCACTATGCAGAAAGATTGTTTATGATGCTATATGAATGGTTCTGGTACTGTACTGTATGGTAGAAACAGTAAAAAAAAACAAGTAAAAAAATTTGGAAACTAAGAGCCCAAACAAGCTTCTTCCTTAAGGTGTAATTACCATATATACTCGAGTATAAGCCTAGTTTTTCAGCACAAAAAAATGTGCTGAAACCCCAAACTCGGCTTATACTCGAGTAAAAAAATATAGGTTTTGTGGTAAAATTAGGGTCCTCGGCTTATACTTGGGTCGGCTTATACTCGAGTATATACGGTATATCAAAAAATTATACTCATTGTCACATTTTCAAAGACATGCAGTGATCTGTTCATATAAACATATTATGTATAGAAGCAAGTTGAAACAATTAGATTTGTATTGTCTACATATTTAAAGTATAACTCAGAACAAGGTCCATATTGTGTTTCTCGCCCATTTTTATGTTTTCTTTATTTTAAGCTAGTTCTTGTCAGAAATCTTCCTCAGCATGTTTTACTGTATCTACTTTAAAATCAGATACAAGCAACAATCACATCTTATCATCCGTTGTGAGATTACTACATGTAAATCCAATGAACTCTGCATAGTGTGTACATACAGTGACAGTGGCAGCTTTAATCACATGGAGTAGTGTCAAGCATGTAATAAGTATTAGAAAACAACAGTGAAACTGAGGCGTAACCTGCGCCATGTGAGCACTAAGGGTTAACAGCTTCCCTGCTGTGTAGATGTGTAGTGTCCTCAGAGCAGAGGTGGGGGGAGGGTTTCTGCAGAGGAGTAAATAATATTGCTTGGGGTGCAGAGAGAGACAGAGAAAGTTCTGTAGTATGAACAGACTGAAGTGCTGATATTGAACAGGGGAGACCCTCTACCTCACTGTTCTTTGCTAGAGACTTCTGCACCCACAGAGCTGGAACAACAAAGCTTTTCTGCTAGCAAAACGCTAGAGCTCCCTCCAGAGTGAGCAGGTAGTAGTAGCCTCCTCCAACAGTTAGAATCCATCTAATTTTTGTGTAAACAAGCTAAAGTCTCACAGACATTACAGTTCCCTAGTAAAAATAGTAAAAGTAAAAAAAAAAAAAATTATAATTAAAAAAACCTAAAAGGTTAAACCACCCCCTTTTCCCTAGAAATGATATAAATATACATAAACAGTAAAAATCACAAACACATCACCGGATCCAAAAATGCCAGATCTATCAAAATATAATAAAGTTTTTCACTGTGTTTAACCCCGTAATGGAAAATAGCGCCCAAAGTCGAAAAATGGCACTTTTTTGCCAGTTTGAAAAATATAAAAAATCAATAAAAAGTGATCAAAAGGTCATACAGTCCTAAATATTATAGAAGTGAAAACATCATCAAAAGTCATAAAAATAACTCCACCCACAGCTCCATATACTGAAGTATAAAAAAGCTATTGGCGCCAGAAGATGGCAAAATAAAAAAAAAATTCTACACGAGTTTTTAATTTTTGTAAATGTATGAAAACATTATAAAACCTATACAAATTTGGTATCCCCGTGATCCCACCGACCCAAAGAATAAAGTAGACATGTCATTTGGGGTGTACAGTGAAAGCTGTAAATTCCAAGCCCACAAGAAATTTCACTGCAGCTTTTCCACCAATTTCACTGCATTTGGAATTTTTTACAGGCTTCCCAGTACACGGCATGGAATATTCAATACCATCAATATGAAGTGCAATTTGTTATGCAGAAAACAAGCCATCACAGAGCTCTTTACGTGTAAAAAATTGATTTTTGATTGTGGGGAGTGAAAAATGAAAATGAAAAAACAAAAAAAGGGTGAGGTCCTTAAAGGGTTAATTAATTTTTGCAAATAAATAATACATTTCAAAATAGGATTAAACAAGCATTTGATACTCTGCTAATTTTTCTATCCTACAGACAAAATATCAAAATTTTGAAAATTGCATAAATTTTAAATAATGAATTGGAAATTTATTGTAAATAAGGATTTGATTCAATAGAAAAACAGAACTTAATATTTGATAGAGAAACCTTTGTTTACATTACAGGACAGGTATTTTCTGTACTTCTTTAACAATTTTGCACATACTGTAACAAGGATTTTGACTCACTCCAGAGTTTCAGCTGTCTCCAAAGATTTTCGATTAAGTTCAGGTCTGAAGGCTAGGTAAGCCACTCCATGACCTTCAAAAGATTCTTATTGATCTACTCATTAGTTGCCAATGTTTGTTTGACAATGTTCTTACTGAGGGAAGGCCAAAACTGTGTCTGGTGTTGTACTTGGTGTTGGCTTATCTGACCACATGATCTTCTTGCATGTCTGGATGCATCTCATTACTCATCTAAGTATATTAAACCGTAATCATTAAGACTGTGGTCCCAACTCACTCAGGTCCTCACAGTTAGTTCTGGAATGATTCATGAACTTTCTCTTTTTCATCCTTACACCATGAGTTATGTAGCCACAGGCCAAGGAAGATTGACAGTCATCTAGCCTATCCATGCCTTGTGCAAGTATACTATTTTTACCCTGGTGTCCTAAGACAGCACTTTGGTCTTGGCCATGGTAAAGTGTTTGAAGTATGTTTGACTGAGTCTGTGGACAGGTGTCTTTTTATAAGCAAGAGGCCAAACAAGATAAATTAAAACAGGTGATAAATGCAGATGAGGAGGAGCTTACTAAGGAAAAAACTAACAGGCCTGAGAGACAAAAAATTTGCTGGCTACAGGTGATCAGATATTTTATGCAATAAAATGCAAATGGCTTATTAGTAAAATCATACAATGGAATTTCATGGATTTTTTTCTAGATTCTGTCTCTCACAGTTGAATTATACTGTAAATCACACTGTAAAATTACAGACCTCTCCATTCGTTAATGATGGAAAAGCTTGCAATATCTGCAGTGTATCAAACACTTATTTTCCGCTCTGTTTATTTTCATCTAGTCTCAATGTTGTAATATGTGTAATGTAATTTCTTAGTATATACAGTAAAAGGTGAATTCTAGCCTGAAGCATTAATCACCTATCTGCTGGTGACAGCACAATGTTCATCTGTTACTGCCATGTCATAGACTCTGAATACATTAGCATGGTTAAATGCATGACAGCTTCTTAGCTGTGATCTTACAGCCAGGGAAAATGGAAGACCAGGTAACCAGGCAAAGTACTTCGAAGTAGCATATATGCCCCTTGAATAGGTAATAAATGCTTTAGGCTGGAATAATCCATTAAGTAGAATTTTGGCTTTCCTGCACAAGTAAAATAGGGCACAAGGGTTTTAATGAAGTCTTTTTTTAGGTTTTTAACATCTTAATTAGTCCAAGTAAATGTTCTTAGCTCCATTATTCTAATTATGTTTATGAGAATATCCTTCCTAATTTAAAGTTAAGCTTTATCTTTATACAAACTAAGAATATGACTGTAATAGCAAAACACGGGCAAACAGTAACTCCAAACAAACCCTGCCTTCTTACAGTGTCCACCCTGAACAGTGGCCAGTAACTGGGTGTAGGTCACTCCCAACACCATAGAGATAACACAAAACAAGACAGGCTGTAGAACACAAAAGAATAGTCTAAAAATCTAGGTCACAATGGTGAAAGCAATTCAGCACAGCATCAGACACATGAAAGAATAGTCAAACAACACAAGCCAAGATTAATACACCAGAGGTTCAGATAACAGGGCATCCTAACAGGAAAGGGAAGCAGACAATTGAAAACTTTAGCCGACATTGGACAACCTGTTTCAAAATCTGAGGGGCACAAGGGATGGGTGTGATAAAATCAGAACAGCCAATCAACTAAAGCCATGTTCATACAACATAAAAGGAGCGAAACACAGAGAAAATCCAGATCTACTCAGTCTCCCAACAGAGATCGAGGAAGACGCTGTTACAAATGTAGTAATGACACTACCTTTTCTTAGGAAATACTTGCAGACCCACAAACTTTAGTTTGTTTGATCACTTTGCACCTAGACTGCCTTAAGTCTTAAGTCATAGGCAGCTTTTCATTACCATTGTTGTAATCATAATACAGATCCCGGTGCATTGTACCTTCATTGTACCTGTAACCTTAACCTCTTACTGCATTTTGACATTCCTGTATGTCCTGTAGTTGAGGGGGGAGTATGAAACAGGCTCATAAACTGAGCCCTCTTCATACTCAGAGGGTGTTTGCTGCACAATGGAACAAATACCGACGCTAACACCTGCGATGCCAGCACCAATCGTGGGTGTTAACCCTTTTAATCGCCGTCGGCAAAGCTGCCGACAGCATTAACCCCTTGAGGACGCAGCCATTTTACAGCTTAAGGCTCAGTCCCATTTTTTGGATTCTGACATGCGTCGCTTTATATGGTTATAACTTTTGAACACTGTTACTTATCAAAACGATTCTGAGATTGTTTTTTACCCACATGTTGTACTTCATTTTAGTGGTAAATTTTGGCTGATAAGTTTTGCGTTTATTTAGAAAAAAAAAGAAAATATGATGAATTTTCTGAAAAATTTGCCATTTTTGAAATTTGAAATCATTGCGTTTTCAGGCAGATAGATGTACCACCTAAATAAGTTGCTGAATAACATTTCCCATTTGTCTACTTTACATTTTCACCATTTTTGGATAATTTATTTTGATGTCACGCGGCTTACAAATCAAATAGCGCTTTTCCGGATTTTCAGAATTGACTATTTTGGGGATAAATACAGTTTTGAATGAAAATTTACATATTTAGCATCAAAACCCCCTATATAATCAACCCAATTTCAAATCTGCACCCCTCAAGCTATCAGAAACAGATTTTACGAAGATTGTTAACCCCTTGAGATCTTCATAGTAATTACATCAAAATGGAGGCGAAATTTAGAATAGTCAAATTGTGCCGGTTATACATTCATTTAGCCCTAAAATTTACACATTTCCAAAAGATAAAAATACAAAACCCACCATACAATTTGTTCTACAATTTCTCCCGAGTACAGAGACCCCCCACATGTGGCCGTGACTTGTTTCCCGAGTCACTGAGCTCAGCGTCCGATATATCGGACGCTGAGCGTTAAGAGGTTAACAACCTGGCTGCATGGGAGCGCCGCCATCTTGGCTCGGATTGTCGCTCCCCGTGACGTCATTGGGGAGCAGCGATCTGTTGCTTTAACAGCCTCAGGTCACACAAAGACTTGGGGCTGTCATGTTTAAGGCTATCTATTACAATAAAAAATAAAAAATAAATAAAAGTTTAAAAATGTATTTAATTAAAAAAATTTAAAAAGTCAAATCACCCCCCTTTCCTTTCCCTAGAACGGAAATCAATATAAACAGTAAAAATCATAAACATGTTATGCATCCCAAAATGTCCAATCAATCAAAATGTAATAATGCTTTTTCCGGCCAAAGTTAAAAATGACACTTCTTTGCCATTTTGCAAAATATAAGAAATTCAATAAAAAGTGATAAAAATGCCGTACAGTCCTCAAAATGGTAGCATTGAAAACATCATCAAAATTTCCAAAAAATGACACCACCCACAGCTAAAAGTATGAAAGTTGAAAGCTGAAAGTATGAAAAAGTTCTGTAACACCTCATCAACACCTTCGTGTTTTAGCACCTTGAACACCTCATCTTTGTCATTTATTGCTTTTCTTATAGTACTAGTTAACCACATTGGCTTTTTCTTGTTACTTTTATGCTTTTTCCCACATGGTATGTGTTTCTCATAGGCCTAAAAATATTTGTGAAAATGTCCCATTTTATTTGGGTGCTTTTGTTTTTGAGAACATTGGGACACATTTAATTAACTGGTCCGCGGAGTTCACCAAAAGTGAATCGTTAATGCACTGTGCTGCGATCCACTAAGATCATGTCCGATACCCTGTATGTGTTGCTTCCCCGCTCAGGTCCACCGGAGTTCACGTTCTTCTTCCTGGTGCATGTAAGTGCATTGTCTTGCAACACAATTTGAAAGTTAAATCCCACACTCAGTCCGAATCAGTCGGATAGTCCGACTGCACGCCCCCAAATTCTGTCACATGGAGGCCAGCGCAGCTGTGCCAAAATCCAATCTCGTGCCACACAATCCTAGTGCAGACACCGTTTAAACACCTGTCAAAGGCGTGCAAATCCCAAAAACGGTGTAAAGTCTGACGAAAGTGTGATCTGCGACCCTTAGAAAAGAAGCCCCATTGTCCAAGTTTACGCCTATAGAGTCCTATCTTAGCTGCAAAAGATTTGCCCACCTGAAGTTTAGAGTGTTTGTTGCCCCTCTACTTATCATCTTAGTTTAATGTAAAATCAGTGATATTGTGGTCACTGTTACCCAGGTTCCCCCCAACCTGTAATTTTGATACCCTATCAGGTCTGTTGGTAAGGATAAGGTCCTGGAGTGCCCCCATCCCTCTTGTTGGCTCCTGGACTATTTGCAACAGGTAATTGTCTTTTTTTCTAGACAAAATCCTGCTGCCTTTGTAGGACCTGCAGGTTTCTGCCCCACACTCTATAGCGAGGTAATTGAAGTCCCCCATGATAAGTACTTCACCATGCTTTGAAGCCGCATCCATTTCACTTATCAGCAATTCCTCTGCTGCCTCCATTATATTTGGGGCCTTATAACAAACCCCTAGTAATATTTTATTATTCTTTTTCCCTCCCCTTATCTCCACCCATTGGGGATTTACATTTTAACTTAAATCACCGATGTCATCTCGCAGGACTGGCGAGTTCTCAATATACATCTATTTCACTTGTCATGCAAGCTCTATCCACCTGAAATTTTATACAGAATGAATGGAGCAGCAGACTTAAACTTAACCTGCTACTCCACTGCGATAAAAGAACAATGAGGGAACAGGAGTCTCCATTTTTTATTTGTTTGGGTCCCCTTTGATAGTAATGGCAGATAAAATAAAATGCCAAATTAACAAAATACCCTACTTAAGTTTACTAATCCAATTCTTCTTTGTATTTTCTTCTTTGTATATATCTCAAATATGATAGCATGTTTATAATACAAATATATCAGTGATATTGTAGCGACTGTAGATTGTAACTTACTGGTTGATTTTGATTTGACATCAAATATTGATTCAATAAAACTGAGCACCAGCAGAGCTTCTGTGTATAAATAATAATTACTCGTGACAGTACGGTCTTTCCCTGTTTGTTCCATTGGCTGCAATCGTGCATATGACTGCTGCTAGTTTTCACTTTTAATCTTCGTGATTCACATGTTGAGTTAATTGTTTCTGGTCTATTTATTCTTTACAAGAATTCACTGTTAGCAGGTGTATGCCAGTAATAGTCTCTTCCATAAAGGACAGGAAGTTTCTCTATGATCTTTGGGGAACCACTATTTCCGAATGTAATCCTTGCAGCTGTCAGGTTATTCTCTCATAACATTCTCTTCGTGAGTGAGTCGCAGCATGTGCGTGTGTTTGCTGAGAGGGCTATTCTAGGTGGGTGCCCTTGTAATGTGTACAGTGTATTCTTCACAGTGAGGGTGTTATGTAATCACTACAGATTTGTGAAGAAATAAATCTGCCTGAGACATTGATAAGTGACATTTTTTCTTTATGCTGGACTCCAGACCTGCAACATATTCTTTTTCTTCAGTATTCTATATATTTTGTTTTATGTGGGCTTCCCAAACAAATTACATTGGAATAATTGGTATAACGACAGCATGGCTACCATTCTTACCAAATGGCGATACACTTGCAGTCAAGTCATTTCAGGGCATTCAGGTGCAGTTAGTAGTGGCAATTTGTAGTCTTCTTAGCACTATTTTTGGACATATCATCTGACAGAAATATATTGTATGGGTGCCTGGTGCTTAGGGATTTATGTTTTGCTTTCATACAGAATATATTTAATAACCAGCATGAGAAAATTGCTCCTAGCCTCAAGATATAGATAACTTGACTAAAGCCCATCTACTTTTATGCATTTACAAGAAAATTTCTGTATTTCTAATAATTTCTTTATAAGGTTTATGCTCATGAGGCTGTGTCTTAAAGGGGGTGTCTGACTCTTTTGAAAATCGTGCAGGTGGGCCTGGGAGGTAAGTTTGAAAAAAAGAAAGCTGTACTCGACTGCTCCGTCGCTTCCGGTATCCTGTGCCACTAGTCCGTCCCTTTATTTGTTTACAGGGGCACGGAAGCTCGGCTGAGTTTGCCTTCCATTCCTATCATACACTGAGATATGGGGACAGGTGGGCATGGTTGGCTACCTCAGCCAGAAGCTGAACTCAGTGGAGCTTCCGCGCCCCTGTAAACAAACAGAAGAACAGACCAATGAGAAGGTGGTGCAGGACACCGGGAGCGACAGAAGTGAGTACAGCTTTCTTTTCTTACCACCCCATCCCACCTGATGTCCAAAAAAGTGGAACAACCCCTTTAAGTTATGATGAGATAATGTACACAACCAAATTAGCATTTTGTTTTGGTTCACCAACAAATATGCATTTGGGGAAGGGGGACGATTTATCAAGTGCTGACAAATCATGGAGGACTTGTAAGGGGGAAGAAAATCGGAAATTGTGACTTTATCAAGGCAAAAATACATGCTTACATGTTATTTAAATAACTAAAAAATGCACTGTCTAGTTTAGATATGTTGAAATTCCCATGTATCCTGCCATTATGTATACTTCTTCTGATGAAATTTCTTTTTGAAGATTGCAGGACAACTCATTTAGCTATTCCCAACCCAGGGCTGTGGTATCATAGCCTCGCCCCCACACTAACACCCAGGATCAGAAAAGCTTATATCCTGGGTGTTCAACCCCCCACAACATGGACCAGGGTGTCTAAGTGGGTGCAGAGTGAATGAACTCCCCTGTCACCCATCAGTTCCTCACAGTATGTCTGGTGCCGATTCAGAAACTATACTAGAATTTATGTCATACAACAAATAAATAAATAAAGGAAATGACATTTTTCAATCATTCATCACACAAAAAATTACATTAAACATCAAAAAAGCTTTATGAACCCTAAATGTGATCAAATAAAAACTACAGGTCGTTATGTAAAAATTGACAATTGACAAAAAATTATAAAAGTTGTGGTGCTTGGAAGCCTATGATGGAAAAGATTTTTTCCCCCAAAAGGATTTCATTGTGCAAATGGATTAGGTTACACAATAAATGCTTTTTTACTTTTACTTATATTTACTTTTTTCACATATAGTAACCAGACAGGGTTAATTAAAGTTCATCAGTAGGACATGTGAAACGCACTGTGCTATTAAAGAGTACATTGTATCCGGAAAAAAAAACAAAATCCAATACAGCCATAGTGACAGAAAAATAAAAAAGTTATACCTTGTATAAGGCATTGGCTAAAATAAAATGTATAAATAGCCTGAGTATTAACTTAAAAAGTAGGTGTGAAGGTAAATTTAAGCATTATCAGTACTTTTATTCTTCTACTACTGCTGCTTCTACCTTAATTAATAACTGTGTTGTATATTAAAAAGCATAGATAGAAACAACAGCAAGTAATATTTATTTTATGCACATAGTCTTTAGGTGTTTCACTAAATCCAGGGATTCCCACATCTCTAAGCAAACTGGATATCAAGTTACATGAGTTTCCATAGCAGTTCCTCTAGATACTCGAACAACACTGATCGGACTAAAGCACTTTCAAAGTAAAGTATTAACAAAAAAATCTCTTATTTTTCAAGTTTTTATGTTAAAAATACTTTCATAGGAATGTATAATATTTTTTAAAAATATCACTTCATGTATATGATAAAAATGTCTATATCCTACTTTTTCAACTCTGGTTACTTGGCTTTGTACATAAGTTTACTGCCTTAATAATATTCCCTGAATGTTCATGTGATTCAGCATTCCTGATATTAACCTTTGAGCTCTCTGCAAACTTTCTGTGATTCTATGTTTAAATGCCTGAGCACTGATGAATAGGAAAGGCTGCAGCAGGAGATTATGACTCATCCTGCTCCCCATCCCTTTTCCTGTCTGTGTCAGTGAGATGGACTGTGAGAGAGGGAGACACACTGGGTGTTGCCATTAGGACAGGCTGGAGCAGTGGGAGACAATAAGTTGTGTATATATGCAGAGGGCGGTATGGTAAGAACGTGGAAAGGCTGAGGCTAAGGGCTCATTTACATGAACATATTGAGGACTGATATACGGACGCACCATTTGCGGCTGCATATCGGTTCCATTCAACGTCTATGGCGCCCGGTCACTGTGGGGTGAGCACAAGTTGTCTCACCGCTCCGTGACCGTGCACAGCAAAATACAGGACATATCTATACTCAGCCCTGTCACGGCGCTGGGCGCCCGCTTCTCTATGAAGAATAGCTTCATTTGATGTTTTCTATACAGCAGTCACCTTATATACGTCACCATTATTGTCTCTCCTACAAAAAGTAATATCATAGGATTATTACAGTCAATAACAAAAAAATTGGGCATACTATTTTAATGAGTCAATTGAAAATTGGTCACACATTTTAATTTAAAGAAAATAAGTTACCTAAATATTTTTTGCAAATTAAGATCACTCTGGAAAGTAAAACCTCAAACAATGCAATCACTACTATACACATAAACACACACACAGCTCTGCTATACACATATAAGTGACACACTGGGCACTACTTTAAACATAAACACACACAAAGCTCTGCTATACAACATAAATAACACACTAGGCACAACTATACACAAACACACACACAGCACTGCTATACACACATAAGGAACACACTGGGCACAACTATACACATAAACACACCCCCATCCTATCTTCTCCTCCTCTTTTTCTTACCCTGTCCCAGCATGTCCCTATCCTATGCTGCATGAGGACCTTCAGTGATTAGTCAAATGCTTCTGACATCACTACAGGTCCTGAGGTGATATCTAGGTCAGGACACCAGGGAGATGAAGTGCAGAACAAAGAATAGAACTAAATATGTACAAATACCTCAGCTTAAACTTGAAGATAACAGCGCAGAGAAAAAATGTGAAAAAGTCCAAAAATACCACAAAGTCCAAATTATAAATAAATATTTTCTCCGCTTCCACATCCTTCAACATTCCATAAATGGCAAGATAATTTGAAGGACAGTACCTTTAGAAAAACATACGAGTAGAGGTAATCTCCTGTTGTGACTTTATTTTCTTGGGGCGGCATTCATCTTGCTGGGATCCCTCTTTCTATGAGACCGGAACCAACTGTGAGACCAACGAGTGATCCTAGCAAGATGAACGCCATCCCAAGGAAGTCACAACAGGAGATTACCACTACACGTATGTTTTGATCTGGAGTTCTAACGGTAGTGTCCCTCTAATTATCTTACCGTTTATGGAATATTGAAGGACGCGAATGTGGAGAAAATATTAATTTATAAGATGGAGTGCAGAGGCTCTCCTCTCTAGGAGATCGGGTGCGGCGCTATGTCAGTGAATCACCCAATCTCCATTACAGCGGTCAGGAGGGTCTGGAAGTGCTGGATCCTTTTGACCTTCGGATTAAAACATACATATGCACTTTTTAGCAAGATTTTTTCTGTCTTATAGTCCAAAAATATGGTAAGTATTCAGAAAATATGCCATGTTTTTGATCCTATGAGACCCCAAATTAGGACCCCAAATTAATCTTATTAACTCAAAGGAGGGTCATTTATTGTAGTTATTCTTTCTTTTCTATTTGCACCTTTTTTGCACCTATTCCAATAGTTGTAAAAACTGAATAAGTTGTTTTCTGTGTCAGGTTTGCCCTATTTACTGTATCTTAGCAAGGCAAACGTCCTTGTTTGAGTTGTGCCTTATTTTGCCACAAATCGGCTGAATCGCACCAAAAATGGCCGCAAGACTCTTTAATAGGAGGTGCAATAAAGGTGTAGATTGTGACTTTTTGATGTGAAGACTTGCACTTTTTACATAAAAAAGGTGCCAGAAAAAACTAAAAATTAACTACAACAGAGACCTCACTATGATAAATGACCCCCAAATGTCATAACATGGATGTCGAGTCTGAACAGATTTATTTTTTCTTACAGAAATTAATGGAAAAATATCTTAATATGAAACTTGACAATACAGCTGTGATTAGCCAGTATTGCAATGTATAAAATAGTGAATAAAGCTTTCTGTTGTATGTAGCTGTCTGCCGCACCGCTACTATCATGTCTCAGTGGCCACCAGGTTTTATAGCCCTTATGTGCCATTAATGAACTTAGGTTCACTCATGGTATTGTAGTTACTTTAATAATCATTTTCTTTTCTATGGAATTCGTCTTTCATTTGGTAGCTTAACTAACATATATTTATGGAAACATTTGCAAAGTGACTGCCTAACCAAACAAACTCTTCGATTTAGCAGAATGATTTAAGGCTTATTATATGTTTATCTTGCAAATAAAATAATATTATATTTACATAGAAAATTTGCCAAAGGTGGCAAAATCAGGAATGTTCTTACAGTTACTGACATAACTGGTTTTGCAAGTCAAGGTAAGGGATATTATGGAACTCAATAAGCAAACATGATTCATTCACTGAGAAAATGAATTCTGAATTTGAATGTATTTTTATTTACTGTATATAATTGAATATAAGCCGACCCGAATATAAGCCGAGGTTTCTACCTTTACCACAAAAAACTGAAAACTTATTGACACGAGAATAAACCTAGGGTGCAAAATGAATTGGTCACAGTCTCCCCCCAGTGTATAGCTTTTCAGCCCCTTGCCCCCAGCATATAGCCAACTAGCATTACACCAGTATATAGCCAGCCCCATTATATAACTAGTCCCCTGCCCCAATATATAGCCAGCCAGCATTCCCCTAGTAGCCAGTCAGTTAGTAGAGTCCTTCTAATTATCTCAAAGGGGGTCATTTATTGTAGTTGTTATTCTTTTTCTTCTATGTGCACCTTTTTTGTGCCTATTCCAATAGTTGTAAAAAAATTGAAGATGTTTTCTGTGTCAGGTTTGCCTTATTTATCTTAGCAAGGCAAATGTCCTTGTTTGATTTGCGCCTTATTTTGGTGCAAATCGGCTGAATTGCATGAAAATTAGCAAGATTCTTTTGATGGGAGGACTTGCACCTTTTACATAAAAGAGACCTCACTAGGATAAATGACCCTCAAATGTAATAACATGGATGTTGAGTCTGAACAGAATTTTTTTTTCATACATTTACATATTGGTGTGTGCCCCCTCTGGTAGGATCTGCTCTTCTTTTAGCTTCTTATGCCCTGTCGTTTTTTTTTTTTTACAAATAAAGGCTTTTAAAATCATATAAATAAATCTGAGGGGTTCAAGGGTCCATAGGTGACCCTCAGGCTTATTTGCATAATGTTAAAAGCCTTTTTTTCTTAAAAACAGGGGGAAAGGAAGCTTAAAGAAGAGCAGGTCCTGTCACAAGGGGCACACTCCTGTATGTCAGTGTGCTTGGTTTACAATTCAAAAATTAAATGACCATAAACATGCTGATCATGAATCTGTGTAAAAAAAACGGACATACTAAACAAACTCTGACAGAGGCTGATTGAACTCTGATGGAAAATGTTTTTCACTGACCAAACGCTGAGGGGCATTCTATATTAACTTTGACTGTGCTTTGACTTATTAAGGTTTTGTCCAGCAGCAGCCTCCACTCAATGAAATGTCCAGCAGCAGCCTCCACTGACTTATAAGATGTCTAGCAGCAGCATCACTCACTAATGACCGTCTACCCATGGTGTCCCATGGGCATAGACACATCCATGCACTATCCCAGTGAATACTGTATAATGTCACACAGTGTGTGCATGCATATAATTGATTATTTTCCCATCATGGACCCACAGGCTGCGAGCCCCTCCTATCCCAAGGCCTGATCGTTATGCCACTGACACTATACTTACGTATAGCATATGCAAATACATATCATAGTCCTTTTACACACATAAGTACAGCATCATACAAATGTTTACAGTACACACAATATACACATGAACTCATGCAGCTTACCCCATATATACACATAACACATGCATAGTATACATAGTACAGCACACAATACACTTACAGTATACACAATGTAAACATGAATACATACAGCATGTAACTTTTTACTTTACGTAATTGTACTATACTTACAGAACAGTAGCCGAAGGGGAGATTATCAAAGCAGCAGCAGCTGCAGTCATTACGGGGACATTGCATATTCACTGCACACCCCTCCTCCACACTGGGATCAAGAATTGTAAGCCAAGCACACTGACAATCATGTGTATGCCCCCTCTGGCAGGATCCACTTTTCTTCAGATTCTTATGCCCTTGTTTTTAAAAATAAAAGACCTTAAAATGATGCAAATTAGCTTATATAACCTATGCTTACAGGAGCCCCTCAGGCTCATTTGCATAATTTTTTATTCCTTTTGTAAAAATCAGGGTATGAGAAACTAAAAGAAGAGCAGATCCTGCCAAACTGGACATATACCAGTATGTATGTGTGCTTGGTTTACAATCCTCGATCCTGGTAGTAGATTTCCATAAATGCACTGCATGGTGATCAAATAAAAATGAGTAAAAACTTGCCTATTTGGTTGCTAGTATTTAGCAATTTCTAAACAATGTATTTTCAAGATTGCTGAGCTGCACTCTAGTATTAGTATCTGTTTCCTGTTGTTAACAGATTTTGCTTCCCTATAAATTAAGCAAGACATATAACACATATTTAAGGTAAATACCAAACTTTCAATTTTTTTTGTTTTATTGCATTGTTGCTTTTCACTTCTCTCTTTTACAAGCTGTTGCTTTATGATTTTTTCATTTACAAAGCTATATGCACTTTCTTGTGGCACCGGCACACAGTTGAGCCTTATTCTTTTTATGATTTTTATTTTTTATGGTTTTCAATGTGTGGTTGACATGACACCTCTTCTTTATTCTTTAGATCAGTATTATTGCAGGCATTTACTACAGGCAATTTGTCAAGTGTTGATTCAGACATTTGGGCGCTATTTTCAGTTGTGGGGGTTCACTGCCAGGAATAATTGTTATCATGATAGATCGTACATTTGTGGCAATACCTAACATATTTATGATTTACCTTGTTTATTTTTATATGCGTTCTAGAGAAAACGGCAATGCCCATATGCAGCACTATTAGGTGCCACAGTTAAATGTTAACAGGTTAACAGGTACCATACTCTGCTACTTTTATTAATCTCCTCATTTCAAAGTAAACTTATATGTGTGATGTACGTACAATTTTTGTCTTAAAAATTTTCAGCAATGGCAAGGAGGGGGGTCAGTGCCTACTTCCTCTGGGATTTCTGAAACCCAGATAGCTTGGCACTAACTATCCTCTGTGGTCCCTTCCTTTTTTGCTGACAGCACTAAATTAAAGGGGACCTACCACCACAAATCTACCTATAAAGGTAGATCGGGTGGTAGGTGGATCAATAGGACGTGAGGATAGCCCTTTTAAGGGCTAATCCTCACGTCCCCGCACTGTTTTGTGAAACTATATTAAAGGTTTATGCTAATTTTGTCCACGCCCCAGTAGCCACTTTACCCCTCCTACCCACAATCTTCGGCGCGCAGCTGTGCCGTCTGTGCAGGCGCAGAACAGCAGGCCGGCGCCTGTTTCGGAGCAGTGACCACACAGGCGCGGGCCTGCTGTTCTGCGCATGCGCAGACGGCAGGATCGCCGGACGAGTGCGCGCAACTGCAAGGAGCTGCGCGCCGAAGATTGTGGGTAGGAGGGGTAAAGTGGCTACTGGGGCGTGGAGTAGCCGTGCCGTGTAGCCACAGCTGCGGCTACTCCACTCCCCAGTAGCCGCATAACAAAATTAGCATAAACCTTTAATATAAGTTGACAAAACAGTGCGGGGACGTGTGGATTAGCCCTTAAAAGGGCTATCCTCACGTCCTATTGATCCACCTACCACCCAATCTACCTTTATAGGTAGATTCGTGGTGGTAGGTTCCCTTTAAGGACTCACCTTCTCCTTCTGAAAAACTGCGTGGTAAGGTGAACATATCTCTGTCATAATGAGCCTGAAGCATGTCAACATGCACAAGCTGGTGCCCACTATGGGCAGGATTGACCATGACTATTTAGTTTACTTCATTTAGTATTGATAACTTGGATTAGGGCATTCCCATTCAGCTTAGAGATTGTTTTTGGTTGTGGAAACCTGAATCCACCTCAGTCACTGGTAACAGGCTGTCGGTCTGTGCTTGAATCGAACACTTTCTGTACACACAAGCTTTCCTTTAGTCTTTTGACAAACATGGACCACTGGGGATCTTTGGGCACCCCACTACATTCCTTCATGGCAAATATTGTCTGGACTCTAAAGTGTAATTCACTCTACAAAAAGGTGAGCCTATGGCTGGCTATGGCTAAATGTGAATGTAATTAACAGAGTTAAAGAGACAATGACTTATGGATAAATGTCATAATGTCAGGATATAGGATCAGTGGAACCTCTAGACCACTGCAGGAGATGGTACTAGCCGACACCTGGAACTGGAATCTAAGTGGCACCTGGTCTTCACCTGGCCTGCCGCAAAGCGGGTTGGTCTTGCTGCAGCGGGATGCCACCAGGTCATTCCACAGGTGCGACTAGCCCGTGGTGACAGCCAAGGTTGAGGTACCTTTGCAGGAGACAGTCTCGTGGTAAGGTCCAGGTACAGGGTCCGGGCAGGTGACAGAGATGCAAGGTCAAGTCCAATCTGGATCAGCAATAGGAGATCCAGGCAGAAGGGAACGGGAACACAGGAACAGACTGAAACACACAGGAGCACAGGAACAGAAACGCAGGAACACACAGGAGCCGGGCAACAAGAGTGAAAGAACACACAGGAACACGGGAAAAGGAACGCAGGAACACACAGGAGCATGGGAACAGGAATGCAGGAACGCACAGGAGCATGGGTACAGGAACGCAGGAACACACAGGAGCACGGGTACAAGAACGCAGGAACACACAGGGGCACGGAAACAGGAACACAGAAATACTGGAACAGGAACACGGAGCAATTATTCAAGCCGGCACGCATGCATCCTAGGAGCTGGGACAGGTAAGAAGCGTGGGCGACGCAACAGCGGGGAAGAGAGTCAAGGGTGACACATAATTTTACCACAGTGTTTCCACTCAAAGAACAAAAGGTGAAAGGGGGAAATAAGAATACTCCTTCAACAGATACAGCACTTTCTTGGCTCACAAGAAGTTTCTATCACATAATTGAACAGTATTGATGAAAATGTCTATCAATGTGACATTATTGCACAATAACAATGGCATTAAATGAGTATCTCCTTGCTGAGATTCCCATGTGAATGTTAATATACAGTATATATGACAATTGAATAAGGGTTAAGCAATAAAAGTTCACATTCACTTTGTAGAATGCAACCCTGAAGTTGTTTATAGTAGAACATAAAATAACTCATTTGATTTTGTTGGAGAAATTCCCTGTAGAAAGGTTAATCCAGACATTTCTAGCTCTACTCATTAATAACACACAAGAGAGATGTAAATGTTACAATATTAGTGGATAAGATGTCCTACATAAATACAGGTTCTGCTACTGTGTGTGATTTTCAGGCGAATTTTACTACTACAGAAAGTGCAACAATGGTAAGTTATTACCGGTTACATCTGCATTGAACACAACTATGAAGAACTTGCTGAGTTATGCAATTCTTAGCCAAAATAACTACAGCAAAGAGAAACTAGTTAGTAAGTTATTTGTGTCCATCAACAACAGGGTAACTGTGTCAAAGCTATTTTTCCATGAGCTAGCAAAATTCAAATGGAAAAATGTCACAATCTCTGCACAAGATTAATGTTAGAAGGTTGAACTGACTAGATTTTCCACTGCTAGAACAAATTGAAATGAGAACTAAAGATTGATATTGTTAGAAAATGACATAGAAAGCACGGAGAAACATAAGAGATATCAGAACCATTGAACAGATATGAGCAAAGCTTTAAAGTGCCCTTGTGAAACCTATATAGTGCCACTACATCCCTCAGTCTCTATCCCGAGGAGGACTTATCTGAATTTATGGACACAAGTCCATGCTAAGGACAATTTCATAGGAATCTAATTGATTCTTCTACATGTAAACTTCTCTGGTTTGCTGGAAATACAGCAAATGCGTTCTACCATCTCTACTGGAGAATTGGGTTATGAAGGTATTTTTAGACTCTATCTTAGTGTTTCTATACATTAGTGTTTTATCTTTATTTGCTATTAAAACTGTATATATCATGTATTTACATTCTGTATTTGTACTCAGTTATTGACTTGAAGGATGGATCTGGGTTTACTCCTCTTTTGGTTATTATCAGGGAAACCACAAGCATCCACACATTTACACTACAGTCACTGTAGGAGAAATATAGCGTGGCCGTCAAGTCATATGACTACAGTATTTTTCAGACTATAAGGCGGACCGGAGTATAAGGCGCACCATCAATAAATGCCTGCTAAAACGTCTAGGTTCATATATAAGGAGCACCGGAGTATAAGGCGCACCTGATTATAAGGATGAATGACCAGCAGGTGGCCGACCTGTGCATAGTTCAAGGCAGCTGTTGTCTGTAAGTATGGTTCATATATAAGGCGCACTGGACTATAAGGGGCAACCTTGATTTCTGAGAAAATCAAAGGATTTTTAGTTCGCCTTATAGTCCAAAAAATATGGTAAATGTCAATCCATGTATGTATATCTACATACAAGAGAGATTAGTAAATTAATTCATTAGTTCATAGATTTGATGTGAATCTGGCATTTTTCATGCACTGTCAAATCCTAATCTATTCTGATTCACTTCATATGACTCTTTTTAATACCAGATTTTAGGGAGGGGCCTGGGCGAAAATGAAAAAAAAAACTTAATTAAAAATAATGAAACAAGAATTTTTCATTAGTGATGAGCGAGTATACTCGTCCGAGCTTAATGCTCGGTCGAGTATTAGCATACTCGGACCGGCTCGTTGCTCGGACGAGTATTTGCCCTGCTCGATAACGAGCATTTCATTTTTAAAAAAAAAGTAAAGAACAGTAAAAAAATACAATTAAAACATTTAATTTAATCATTTAATTGAAGAACACAGTGAAAGAACACTGTGCAGAATAGATTGCAGATGTTCGCGAACATCTGCGATCTGTTCCGGAGACACGCGTGCAGAACGGTGTTCTCCGCAATAGTATTCGAAGAACAATATGTGTTGAGAACAACTTGCAGATGTTGTCAAACATCTGCAAGTTGTTCTTCACACATATTGTTCTTCAAATACTATTGCGGAGAACACCGTTCTGCACGCGTGTCTCCGGAGCAGATCGCAGATGTTCCGGAGACACGCTTGCACGGTGCAATAGTATTTGAAGAACAATATGTGTGAAGAACAACTTGCAGATGTTTGACAACATCTGCAAGTTGTTCTCTACACATATTGTTCTTCGAATACTATTGCGGAGAACACCGTGTCTCCGGAGCAGATCGCAGATGTCCCGGAGACACGCTTGCAGAACGGTGTTCTCCGCAATAGTATTTGAAGAACAATATGTGTGAAGAACAACTTGCAGATGTTTCCAAACATCTGCAAGTTGTTCTTCACACATATTGTTCTTCAAATACTATTGCAGAGAACATCGTTCTGCACGCGTGTCTCCGGAACAGATCGCAGATGTTCCCGAACATCTGCAATCTGTTCTGCACTGTGTTCTTTCACAGTGCTCGTTCAGTTTTTAATTTTACTAAAAAATGCTCGGGTCTCCCATTGATTTCAATGGGGCTCGTTACTCGAAATGAGCACTCGAGCATCAGGAAATGTTCGGCTCGAGTAACGAGTACCCGAGCATTTTAATGCTCGCTCATCTCTATTTTTTATTAAAAAATGTGTTTAAGAAGATTAGAGGGGGTTATGTACCATTTTCCAAGGCATAAGAAGCAACATCTATTTGGACCAACATCACCGACATATATGTACGTAGTTCCTTGATAATTGACATTATATAATACCCCATAGTTATTATTTTAAAAATATGGCCCACTATGGTGAAATGGTATATGAGATCATAAATATTTTATGTACAGGTCACCCAAAGATATATCTATATATCTGGTAGCTAATCCCTCATATTAAGTGAGATAAATCCAATAGGACAAAACACACAAATTACAAAAAAATTGGAGATATCCAAAATAAATCTATTTTGAAGTGTTTCCATTTAATTTTTGCTCCATACTACAAAGTCTATCCCAGTCATCATCCCATTTACTTTGGTTTCAAAAATACCACTGGCCCCAGAGTCTGTAGAGCATATAAATGTGATAGTATGACCTCTAAGTCCTCCCTTTAAAGTAGGTTGAACACTTCAGTCAGAGAAACATTCAGCATTTGGTTAAGCTAGACCTTTTGTTTGCTGTGTTCACATGAATAACTTATAGCATGGCATCATGAACAGCAGAAGTGCCACTGTTGACATGACAACATTATAGGCTGAATCTCGATCTGCCCTCCAGGATAAGATGGAATATTTACTCGTTTTACATTTCACCAAGTCCAGCTCTTCAATTTTTTATGAGTTGAACAGAAATTTCCACTACTTTAGTCGACACACCTGACAGTACCTTAGCAACTAAGTGAATAGAACAGGAAAACTAGATTGCTTTTGTTATGCACTAGGGGAGATATACAAATGAGGGAAGAACCTTCAAAGGTGTTAAATGCTTTATCTGAATTACAGTAGGTAAGTTATAATTTATGTGAATGTAGGTTAACAACTATCTATAAACAGTACATTGTGGGCTACAAAACCAAAAAGGCACACAAGGCTGTACAGTATGTGACTCTTGGTGTATCCTCTTCAGCAATCAGGTCATAAGAAGAAGAATGAAGTGGGCAACACAAGCATACATTTTAGAGAAGCAGAGGTGATGGTCACTACCCAGGGCCCAACTATGGCTTCAAGATAAATTAACTAAATACAGTATATACTCAAGTATAAGCCGACCTGAGTATAAGCCGAGACCCCTAATTTTACCACCCAAAAAATGGCAAAACCTATTGACTCACGTATAAGCCGAGGGTGTAGTATACAGCCAGCTAGCCCCCTGTAGTATACAACCAGCCAGCCCCTGTAGTATACAGCCTGTCCCAAGTAGTATACAATCAGCCTGCCCCCATGAAGTATACAGCCTGCCCCCATGTATTATACAGCCTGCCCCAAGAAGTATACAGCCTGCCCCAAGAAGTATACAGCCTGCCCCCATGTATTATACAGCCTGCCCCCATGTATTCTACAGCTTGCCCCAAGAAGTATATAGCCTGCCCCAAAAAGTATACAGCCTGCCCCAAAAAGTATACAGCCTGCCCTCAGTATGCCTAGCGAATAATAAAAAAATAAACTTAATACTCCCCCTCCGACGATACTCACCTTTGATGCTTAGTGGCGGCTCACGGTCCTCGGCGGTGGCGGCTCCTGATCCTCTGCGGCGGTTCCTCTCTTCTATCTTCACTTGCCGGCAGTCGCGTCCATGCGACCTGCCGACGGGCGCACGGTGCAATGCGGCGGTGTCGCCACTGATGACGTCATCAGTGGCGACACCGCTACATCATATTGTGCGCCCGCCGGCAGATCGCATAGATGCGACTGCCGGCAAGTGAAGATAGAAGAGAGAAGCCGCCACAGAGGATCGGGAGCTGCCGCCGAGGACCAGGAGCCGCCGCCGAGGACCGGGAGCCCGCGTCAAGGTTCCGAGAGCCGGAGGGTGAGTATTAATTTTTTTATTATTATTATTGACTCGTGTATAAGCCAAGATGAGGTTTTTCAGCACATTTTTTGTGCTGAAAAACTTGGCTTATACACGAGTATATACGGTAGTATATATTTGTATATTAAAATGTATAATTAATCTATTAAACCTATAGCATGTTGATCTTTCACTTTTAAAATAATTAGTTAAACCTTACACATTTTATTAATATACAGTGGGTACAGAAAGTATTCAGACCCTTAAAATTTTTCACTGCAGTCGTTGCAGCTAGTTAGTAAGATCAAAAAAGTTCTTTTTTTTGCTCATTAATATATACTATGTACTCCATCTTGACAAAAAACTGAAATGTAGTTATTTTGCTAATTTGTTAAACAAAAAAAACTAAAATATCACATGGTCATAAGTATTCAGGTACTTTGATGTGACACTAATACTTAACTCACGTGCTGTCCATTTCCTTCTGCTCCTTCATTGGAGCCCACCTGTGTCTAACTAAACTGATTGGACATCATTAGGAAAGGTATACAACTGTCAACTGTGGAATGGCTCAAGAAGCACAGAGACAGAATTGTGGCAAGGTTACCAAAGAATTTCTGCAGCATTCAAGGTCCTGAGAGCACAGTGGCCTCCATAATCCTTAAATGGAAGAAGTTTGGGACAACCACACCTCTCCCTCAACCTGGCTGTCCAGCCAAACGAAGCAATCATGGGAAAAGAATCTTGGTAAGAGAGGTAAAGATGAACCCTAAGTTCACTGTGGCAGAGTTCCAGAGATGCAGTAGGAAGATGGGAGAAAGTTCCACAAAGTCAATTATCACTGCATCCCTCAACCAGTCAGGGTTTTATGGCAGAGTGTGCCACAAGGGTTGTTTGGCAGGTATTTTCCAATTTTTGTATAGTACTGGACCGATGAATCATGCTGAGCTGAGCAGGATTTTAAAATTATGCAAGTGAGCCTAAGGGGCTAATCTAGCCCCTCTGTGATTTGGCTTTACAGATGGGCTATGTTAGCCACTCATGCTCATTAGTATAAGGAAGAAGGCCATTGACAAAAATATAAAAAGATTATCATATTCACGGTTCCTGGATCTATGAATAAGTGTTCCTGGTTTATTATACTTGAATTTGGAGGTACACTTAAAAACTGTTTACTGTAACTTACACAGTGACCTAAGATGGTGGTTTTTGGGTTAAATGCTGAGGCTCTTCTTATGTGACATGGTTGGCAGTTTCATATTCACTGTTCATGCAGGCAATACTAATAAAAATGGAACAAAAAATGTGCATTTTTTAGTCAGTCCTTTTTCCAAAAAAAGTATATATATAAAACTTAACCTCTTATAAAATTAAAATTAAATTTCCTAATGAATAAACAGACCAACCTATAAATATTGAACCTGGCATAAGCCCTTTCATGATGTAACTAGCATTAACCTTCAGAACATGGCAATTTTATTTTTAACTGCAGGGTGGGCCATTTATATGGATACATTTAAATAAAATGGGAATATTGGTGATATCAACTTCCTGTTTGTGGCACATTAAAATATAGGAGGGGGGAAGATGGGTGTTGACCATAAAGGCCATGTTGAAGTGGGTCATTTTGGATCCATCTTTTTTCCAATGGGAAGAGTGTCATGTAACACATCAAACTTATTGAGAATTTCTCAAGAAAAACAATAGTGTGCTTGGTTTTAACACCTTTATTCTTTCATTAATCATCTAAAGGTAATTGTCTATGCTGTGAAGATACGAGAGGTGCAGCATCTGAAACAATGGATACTGGAAGCCTGTGCAAGCCATTCTTTTGCAATGTTTCTCTCAGTATATGAAGAGTGGGAGAAGAGGGTTACATTGACAATCCAACACATTGGGCAGCGCTTTTAACACATTTTTTAAGTAGTCAGTAGTTGTAAATAACTCATGAAAAAGTAAATTTACTTCAAAACCAAGCACGTTATTGTTTTTCTTGTAAAATTCTCAACAGGTTCAATGCGTTACATGACTCTCTTCCCATTGGAAAAAAAGGTGGATCCAAAATGGCCAACTTCAAAATGGGCGCCACAGTCAACACACATCTTGAAAAGATTCCCCCCTCCCATATTAAATTGTGCCACAATCAGGAAGTTGATATCACCATTCATTCCCATTTTATTTCAGTGTATCCAAATAAATGGCCCACCCAGTACATTCTAAAAGCTATAACTTTTTAATTTCCCATGTGTGTAGCTGGTAAATAGCATGTTTTCTTCAATACAAGTTGTATGTGTAAATGACATAGTTTGCTGGGTAACTTATGGATTCATCTAGCTAAAGCAGCCAGGAAATCCACTTAGCAGAGACAGAGTCATCATCTTTGCACTAGTAGTTGCATATAACCTAGTAAAAAAAATGATCTGAGTTGGAAAGACAAAGTTGGGTAAGGCATCAGGTATGATGACCATTTAAAAAGACTGATCCTTTAAAAAGACTGTTAAGCTTAAAATCAGTTACAATCTTAAAATCGGTCAAGTTTAGTTGCTTAGTAAAAAGAAAAAAAAAACATAATGATAATAACAAATCTTTATTTATATTATCTAAGTATCTTCATTTTAGTTTGATCTTAATTCTGTTTTTATAAATTCTAATCTCAAATTGATTTTTACTATTTAGCAGAAATGATCTGTAATATGGGGTATTTCCAATCTCTTTTTGTTATATCTATGTTCATAAATAGAGATGAGCGAACACTAAAATGCTCGGGTACTCGTTATTCGAGACGAACTTTTCCCGATGCTCGAGTGCTCGTCTCGAATAACGAACCCCATTGAAGTCAATGGGAGACTCGAGCATTTTTCAAGGGGACCAAGGCTCTGCACAGGGAAGCTTGGCCAAACACCTGGGAACCTCAGAAAAGGATGGAAACACCACGGAAATGGACAGGAAACAGCAGGGGCAGCATGCATGGATACCTCTGAGGCTGCATAATCGCACCATTATGCCAAAATTATGGGCAACAGCATGGCCATGACAGAGTGACAGAATGAAGCTAGATAGCATCTAAAACATCCAATAATTGACCCTGACACTATAGGGGACTTCATGCAGAGGCAGCGGCAGCAGCGGCAGGCTAGAGAGTGGCATGGCGACATACCCTAAATGGACTCAGGCTTCAAACCAATGGGTGGCAGAGAGGAACCAAAGGAGGTGAGCAAGAAGCGCTCAAATAATATCGGTACATGATAAAAGTTTGCCAGTATATTTTGTGGATTACACAGCAGGGTGGCGACAAAGTTAACATGGAAGCCATGAAAACAACCCAAAATTCTGCCTGACACAGCTCGTTTGATAAGGGGACCATGTATGGAGGCAGTGAACTAGTAGTAGATTAAAGGTGCTGCAGTTAAAACTATGTTAGTTGGATCTTGGCATGGAGCTGGCGCTCCGCTGCCAGGCGAGCTTTCGCCAATCCAAGCCCCTGTCTCTAGGCTACTCCCCAAACAGCACTTCTAAGAACCTTTTGTATAAGATCAAGTGTAGTAGCGTTCTTATAAGTTTAGGATATGCCGGGTGAGGGGAATGTAAACAGATGCGCAAGAAGCGCTGAAATAATATCCCTAAATGGTAAAAGTTTGCAAGTATATTTTGGGGATTACACAGCAGGGTGGCGACAAAGTTAACAACTTTGATGTGGAATGCCCTGTAATAGCTCTTGGGCGGTGTGCCTTTTATCGCCTAGGCTCAGCAGTTTCAGCACCGCCTGCTGTCGCTTAGCGACGGCACTGCTGCTGTGCCTAGAGCTACCGACTGATGGCGCCATGCCCACGGATGGTAATTCGGAGGAGGAGGAGGTGGAGGAGGGGTGGGAGGAGGTATAGTAGGCCTTTGAGACCTGGACCGAGGTAGGCCCCGCAATTCTCTGCGTCGGCAGTATATGACCAGCCCCAGGGTCAGACTCGGTCCCAGCCTGCACCAAGTTAAGTGTAGTAGCGTTCTTATAAGTTTGGGATATGGCGGGTGAGGGGAATGTAAACAGATGCGCAAGAAGCGCATGATGCGCATGGAGCTGGCGTTCCGCTGCCAGGCGAGCTTTCGCCAATCCAAGCCCCTGTCTCTAGGCTACTCCCCAAACAGCACTTCTAAGAACCTTTTGTATAAGATCAAGTGTAGTAGCGTTCTTATAAGTTTAGGATATGCCGGGTGAGGGGAATGTAAACAGATGCGCAAGAAGCGCTGAAATAATATCCCTAAATGGTAAAAGTTTGCCAGTATATTTTGGGGATTACACAGCAGGGTGGCGACAAAGTTAACAACTTTGATGTGGAATCCATGAAAACAACCCAAATTTCTGCCTGACACACCTCGTTTGATAAAGGGACGATGTATGGAGGCAGCTATATGGACGACTTTTGGAGGTAGCAATGGAGACAACGTGTGGAGGCTGCTATGGAGACAATTTAATTTGGATAGTGCCTGTATGTGGCAGTCCCAAACATTTTTCAAACCAGAGGAGCAGGTAGGTGGCCCTCCAGTAAAATGGGATAGATTGAGTGCCTGTATGTGGCAGTCCCAAAAATGTTTCAAACCAGAGGAGCAGGTAGGTGGCCCTCCAGTAAAATGGAATAGATTGAGTGCCTGTATGTGGCAGTCCCAAAAATTGTTCAAACCAGAGGAGCAGGTAGGTGGCCCTGCAGTAAAATGGAATAGATTGAGTGCCTGTATGTGGCAGTCCCAAAAATTGTTCAAACCAGAGGAGCAGGTAGGTGGCCCTGCAGTAAAATGGAATAGATTGAGTGCCTGTATGTGGCAGTCCCAAAAATTGTTCAAACCAGAGGAGCAGGTAGGTGGCCCTGCAGTAAAATGGAATAGATTGAGTGCCTGTATGTGGCAGTCCCAAAAATTGTTCAAACCAGAGGAGCAGGTAGGTAGCCCTGCAGTAAAATGGAATAGATTGAGTGCCTGTATGTGGCAGTCCCAAAAATTGTTCAAACCAGAGGAGCAGGTAGGTGGCCCTGCAGTAAAATGGAATAGATTGAGTGCCTGTATGTGGCAGTCCCAAAAATGTTTCAAACCAGAGGAGCAGGTAGGTGGCCCTCCAGTAAAATGGAATAGATTGAGTGCCTGTATGTGGCAGTCCCAAAAATTGTTCAAACCAGAGGAGCAGGTAGGTGGCCCTGCAGTAAAATGGAATAGATTGAGTGCCTGTATGTGGCAGTCCCAAAAATTGTTCAAACCAGAGGAGCAGGTAGGTGGCCCTCCAGTAAAATGGAATAGATTGAGTGCCTGTATGTGGCAGTCCCAAAAATTGTTCAAACCAGAGGAGCAGGTAGGTGGCCCTGCAGTAAAATGGAATAGATTGAGTGCCTGTATGTGGCAGTCCCAAAAATTTTTTAAAACAGAGGACCGGGTAGGTGGCCCTCCAGAAAAATGGAATAGATTGAGTGCCTGTATGTGGCACTCACAAAAATTGTTTCAAACAGAGGACCGGGTAGGTGGCCCTCCAGAAAAATTAAATGCATGAAGTACTATAGCAAGAGCCAGTGGGCCCTGTCAAAAAATAGCCATTTTCCTCTGCTTTACTGTACAAAGAGGAGGAGAAGGAGGAAAATGAGGAGGAGGAGGAGGAGTGGATCAATTATTCAGGTTGAGCTTCCTTCACCTGGTGGAGATTGGAAATTCTGAGAAATCCAGCCTTTATTCATTTTAATAAGCGTCAGCCTGTCAGCGCTGTCAGTCGACAGGCGTGTACGCTTATCGGTGATGATGCCACCAGCTGCACTGAAAACCCGCTCGGACAAGACGCTAGCGGCAGGGCAGGCAAGAACCTCCAAGGCGTACAGCGCCAGTTCGTGCCACATGTCCAGCTTTGAAACCCAGTAGTTGTAGGGAGCTGTGTGATCATTTAGGACGATGGTATGGTCAGCTACGTACTCCCTCACCATCTTTCTGTAAAGATCAGCCCTACTCTGCCGAGACTGGGGACAGGTGACAGTGTCTTGCTGGGGTGACATAAAGCTGGCAAAAGCCTTGTAAAGCGTACCCTTGCCAGTGCTGGACAAGCTGCCTGCTCGCCTACTCTCCCTCGCTACTTGTCCCGCAGAACTACGCACTCTGCCGCTAGCGCTGTCAGAAGGGAAATACTGTTTCAGCTTGTGCACCAGGGCCTGCTGGTATTCATGCATTCTCACACTCCTTTCCTCTCCAGGGATGAGAGTGGGAAGATTTTGCTTGTACCGTGGGTCCAGGAGAGTGAACACCCAGTAATCGGTGCTGGAATAAATTCTTTGAACGCGAGGGTCACGGGATAGGCAGCCTAGCATGAAATCTGCCATATGCGCCAGAGTACCAACGCGTAAGAATTCACTCCCCTCACTGGCCTGACTGTCCATTTCCTCCTCCTCCAACTCCTCCAACTCCTCTTCTTCTGCCCATACACGCTGAACAGTGAAGGACTCAACAATGGTCCCCTCTTGTGTCTCGCCAACATTCTCCTCCTCTTCCTCCTCATCCTCCTCCACCTCCACCTCCTCCGATATGCGCTGAGAAACAGACCTCAGGGTGCTTTGGCTATCAACAAGGGAATATTCTTCCCCCGTCTCTTGTGACGAGCGCAAAGCTTCCGACTTCATGCTGACCAGAGAGTTTTTCAACAGGCCAAGCAGCGGGATGGTGAGGCTGATGATGGCGGCATCGCCACTGACCATCTGTGTTGACTCCTCAAAGTTACTCAGCACCTGACAGATATCAGACATCCACGTCCACTCCTCATTGTAGACTTGAGGAAGCTGACTGACCTGACTACCAGTTCTGGTGGAAGTTGACATCTGGCAGTCTACAATCGCTCTGCGCTGCTGGTAAACTCTGGATAACATGGTCAGTGTTGAATTCCACCTCGTGGGCACGTCGCACAACAGTCGGTGAGCGGGCAGTTGGAGGCGGCGCTGCGCTGCCCTGAGAGTGGCAGCATCTGGGCTGGACTTCCTGAAATGCGCACAGATGCGGCGCACCTTCGTGAGCAAATCAGACAGATTGGGGTATGTCTTGAGGAAACGCTGCACATGTGTCAGTCTGCCGAGTTGCAGAGCCGCCACCAGGTTACGGCCGTTGTCACACACAACCATTCCCGGCTTGAGGTTCAGCGGTGCCAGCCACAGATCAGTCTGCGCCGTGATGCCCTGTAATAGCTCTTGGGCGGTGTGCCTTTTGTCGCCTAGGCTCAGCAGTTTGAGCACCGCCTGCTGTCGCTTAGCGACGGCACTGCTGCTGTGCCTAGAGCTACCGACTGATGGCGCCGTGCCCACGGATGGTAGTTCGGAGGAGGAGGTGGAGGAGGGGTGGGAGGAGGAGGAGGCATAGTAGGCCTGAAACACCTGGACCGAGGTAGGCCCCGCAATCCTCGGCGTCGGCAGTATATGAGCAGCCCCAGGGTCAGACTCGGTCCCAGCCTCCACCAAGTTAACCCAATGTGCCGTCAGCGATATATAGTGGCCCTGCCCGGCAGCACTCGTCCACGTGTCCGTGGTCAGGTGGACCTTGTCAGAAACGGCGTTGGTCAGGGCACGGATGATGTTGTCTGACACGTGCTGGTGCAGGGCTGGGACGGCACATCGGGAAAAGTAGTGGCGGCTGGGGACCGAATACCGAGGGGCGGCCGCCGCCATGAGGTTGCGAAAGGCCTCGGTCTCTACTAGCCTATAGGGCAGCATCTCCAGGCTAAGCAATCTGGAGATGTGCACATTAAGGGCTTGGGCGTGCGGGTGGGTTGCACTATATTTGCGTTTCCGCTCCAGCGTCTGGGGTATGGAGAGCTGAACGCTGGTGGATGCTGTGGAGGATCGTGGAGGCGACGATGGGGTTTTTGTGCCAGGGTCCTGGGCAGGGGGCTGACTAGCAGCTGACACAGGGGAAGGAGCAGTGGTGTGCACGGCCGGAGGTGAACGGGCTTGTTGCCACTGAGTGGGGTGCTTAGCATTCATATGCCTGCGCATACTGGTGGTAGTTAAGCTAGTAGTGGTGGAACCCCTGCTGAGCCTGGTTTGGCAAATGTTGCACACCACAGTCCGTCGGTCATCCGGTGTTTCCTTAAAGAACCTCCACACTTCTGAAGATCTAGCCCTCGCCGCAAGAGCCCTCACCACGGGAGCTTCACTAGTTGACAGTGGCGCTGATGCACCAGCTCTGGCCCTGCCTCTCCGTCTGGCCCCACCACTGCCTCTTCCAACCTGTTCAGGTCGAGGACTCTCCTCCGTCTCAGAAGCACTGTGTTCACCCGGCCTCTCAACCCAGCTTGGGTCTGTCACCTCATCATCCTCCGATCCCTCAGTCTGCTCCCCCCTCGGACTTCCTGCCCTGACAACAACTTCCCCACTGTCTGACAACCGTGTCTCCTCATCGTCGGACACCTCTTTACACACTTCCACTACGTCAAGAAGGTCATCATCACCCACAGACTGTGACTGGTGGAAAACCTGGGCATCGGAAAATTGCTCAGCAGCAACCGGACAAGTGGTTTGTGACTGTGGGAAGGGTCCAGAAAACAGTTCCTCAGAGTATGCCGGTTCAAATGCCAAATTTTCCTGGGAGGGGGCAGACTGGGGGGGAGGAGGCTGAGGTGCAGGAGCTGGAGGAGTGGCGATTTCGGTGACATGGGTGGACTGCGTGGAAGACTGACTGGTGGTGGACAAATTGCTCGAAGCATTGTCAGCAATCCACGACATCACCTGTTCGCACTGTTCTGGCCTCAACAGTGCTCTACCACGAGTCCCAGTAACTTCAGACATGAACCTAGGGAGTGTAGCTCTGCGGCGTTCCCCTGCTCCCTCATCAGCAGGTGGTGTCTCACCCCGCCCAGGACCACGGCCTCTGACCCCTGCAGTAGTTGGACGCCCACGTCCCCGCCCTCGTCCTCTACCCCTAGCCCTCGGGTTAAACATTTTTAAAATGAGAGTTATAACTTTATTTTTTTTTTTACTTTTTTTTGGTTTTTTTTGTGTTTTTTTTTTTTTTTTGTGTTTTTTGTTTTTTTTTGAGTTTTTAAAACCAAACAATGCTATCCTATTGCTATGGCTATTTTCTAGCCAAGTATCAAAGGAAGCACAGTACTATGCCAGATGAGATGACACTGAGTTATTGCCTAATAGAAATCCAACCCCTACTGAATTTTGCCACTTCGGCCTTTGCTATGGATATGTGCGCCACTAAGCGCAGAACACAGCGGTCGCAAGTCCCACTACAAATTGCTCAGAATTGGCAAGTACATGCACTGCAGAAACTACAGCCACCAGCAGATCAACCAGAAATCAAATATATAGAACGCTACTGTAGGCTTCAAGATCAAGAAGCTGTTTGTATTCTCCTATGGCTATTTTCTAGCCAAGTATCAAAGGAAGCACAGTACTATGCCGGATGAGATGACACTGAGTTATTGCCTAATAGAAATCCAACCCCTACTGAATTTTGCCACTTCGGCCTTTGCTATGGATATGTGCGCCACTAAGCGCAGAACACAGCGGTCGCAAGTCCCACTACAAATTGCTCAGAATTGGCAAGTACATGCACTGCAGAAACTACAGCCACCAGCAGATCAACCAGAAATCAAATATATAGAACGCTACTGTAGGCTTCAAGATCAAGAAGCTGTTTGTATTCTCCTATGGCTATTTTCTAGCCAAGTATCAAAGGAAGCACAGTACTATGCCGGATGAGATGACACTGAGTTATTGCCTAATAGAAATCCAACCCCTACTGAATTTTGCCACTTCAGCCTTTGCTATGGATATGTGCGCCACTAAGCGCAGAACACAGCGGTCGCAAGTCTCACTACAAATTGCTCAGAATTGGCAAGTACATGCACTGCAGAAACTACAGCCACCAGCAGATCAACCAGAAATCAAATATATAGAACGCTACTGTAGGCTTCAAGATCAAGAAGCTGTTTGTATTCTCCTATGGCTATTTTCTAGCCAAGTATCAAAGGAAGCACAGTACTATGCCGGATGAGATGACACTGAGTTATTGCCTAATAGAAATCCAACCCCTACTGAATTTTGCCACTTCGGCCTTTGCTATGGATATGTGCGCCACTAAGCGCAGAACACAGCGGTCGCAAGTCCCACTACAAATTGCTCAGAATTGGCAAGTACATGCACTGCAGAAACTACAGCCACCAGCAGATCAACCAGAAATCAAATATATAGAACGCTACTGTAGGCTTCAAGATCAAGAAGCTGTTTGTATTCTCCTATGGCTATTTTCTAGCCAAGTATCAAAGGAAGCACAGTACTATGCCAGATGAGATGACACTGAGTTATTGCCTAATAGAAATCCAACCCCTACTGAATTTTGCCACTTCAGCCTTTGCTATGGATATGTGCGCCACTAAGCGCAGAACACAGCGGTCGCAAGTCTCACTACAAATTGCTCAGAATTGGCAAGTACATGCACTGCAGAAACTACAGCCACCAGCAGATCAACCAGAAATCAAATATATAGAACGCTACTGTAGGCTTCAAGAAGCTGTTTGTATTCTCCTATGGCTATTTTCTAGCCAAGTATCAAAGGAAGCACAGTACTATGCCAGATGAGATGACACTGAGTTATTGCCTAATAGAAATCCAACCCCTACTGAATTTTGCCACTTCAGCCTTTGCTATGGATATGTGCGCCACTAAGCGCAGAACACAGCGGTCGCAAGTCTCACTACAAATTGCTCAGAATTGGCAAGTACATGCACTGCAGAAACTACAGCCACCAGCAGATCAACCAGAAATCAAATATATAGAACGCTACTGTAGGCTTCAAGAAGCTGTTTGTATTCTCCTATGGCTATTTTCTAGCCAAGTATCAAAGGAAGCACAGTACTATGCCAGATGAGATGACACTGAGTTATTGCCTAATAGAAATCCAACCCCTACTGAATTTTGCCACTTCAGCCTTTGCTATGGATATGTGCGCCACTAAGCGCAGAACACAGCGGTCGCAAGTCTCACTACAAATTGCTCAGAATTGGCAAGTACATGCACTGCAGAAACTACAGCCACCAGCAGATCAACCAGAAATCAAATATATAGAACGCTACTGTAGGCTTCAAGAAGCTGTTTGTATTCTCCTATGGCTATTTTCTAGCCAAGTATCAAAGGAAGCACAGTACTATGCCAGATGAGATGACACTGAGTTATTGCCTAATAGAAATCCAACCCCTACTGAATTTTGCCACTTCAGCCTTTGCTATGGATATGTGCGCCACTAAGCGCAGAACACAGCGGTCGCAAGTCTCACTACAAATTGCTCAGAATTGGCAAGTACATGCACTGCAGAAACTACAGCCACCAGCAGATCAACCAGAAATCAAATATATAGAACGCTACTGTAGGCTTCAAGAAGCTGTTTGCATTCTCCTATGGCTATTTTCTAGCCAAGTATCAAAGGAAGCACAGTACTATGCCAGATGAGATGACACTGAGTTATTGCCTAATAGAAATCCAACCCCTACTGAATTTTCCCACTTCGGTCTTTGCTATGGATATGTGTGCCACTAAGAGCTAAACACAACGGTAGCAAGTCCCCCTGCTAATTCCTCACAAAATGGTAAAATATGCAAATTAAAATAAAAAAAGTAGAACGTTATTGTAGCCCTAAGAAGGGCTGTTGGGTTCTTTGAGAATCACTCCTGCCTAACAGTAAGCTAATAGAACACCCTAACGCTTTCCCTGAGCAGCAGCAGCTCTCTCCCTAGCGGCATCCAGAGACAGAATGATCCGAGCAGCGCGGCCAGCGGCTAGTCTATCCCAGGGTCACCTGATCTGGCCAGCCAACCACTGCTATCGACGTGTAAGGGTACCACGTCATGCTGGGTGGAGTGCAGAGTCTCCTGGCTTGTGATTGGCTCTGTTTCTGGCCGCCAAAAAGCAAAACGGCGGGAGCTGCCATTTTCTCGAGCGGGCGAAGTATTCGTCCGAGTAACGAGCAGTTTCGAGTACCCTAATGCTCGACCGAGCATCAAGCTCGGACGAGCATGTTCGCTCATCTCTATTCATAAACCCTTTTTCACTTTCACTTATACTCCAATTTTGACAATATTCAGGCGGCATACAATCATAGTAAATATCCTTTTAATTGGCCAGTCTCAACTCTCATGAACATATTCTAACATAGCAGCATCTTTTTGCACCCTACTGTGATGCTTGTCATTTCTATCATTGGTTTGTCCGTGCTTAAGAACTTGTCTTGCTGCTTAGCCACAGGCTCATACATGTGCACTCTGTGATCTTCCTGGGGAGCCCGAGTGTTGACATTTGTGTTTCCATGTGGGTTTTCATTCTAGTACTTCTCCTTTCCTCAGTCAGGCAAATCCTCACATGATCAACAATATGTTGATGTTACATGCCAGCCCCAGCATTCCTGTCTTATTACTAGTTCTTGCTTTTTCCACTTTCTAATTATGTCCAGCTACTGTTCTAGTGTTACACCACTGGCATTTTTCCTCTGATGAATCATTAAGTTTTTTATTTGGACTTTTAGTTTCACTCATCTGATTCTGACTCATGGACTATATGACTCCACTTCTCGAGCTCCTGTGGTTCTTGTGCATAATAGAATAGTTAATGCTTTGAACATTGTGGTCTTTTCCATTCATTTTCACTATAAAGTTTTTCCACCAGTTGTACAGTAAATCAAATCCTTCAACCCATATAATGAGTCTTGTGGTAGAAATCGCCACTACATCACAATCCATTATTGTTATAGACATACTAAAATAGAATATACAAGGAATCTATCATTGTAGGTACATCAGTGTCTGGTGTACAAATGTATCACAATTGTCTCAAGTGTCGGCTCATGCCAGATGTGCAACTTTTGCCAAATCATTTTGGTACACATCTTACATAAATTCTTCAAAAAAATACAGATTGGGTATACATAAGGGGGAACTAGTCCCACTGTAACCCAGTAGGTGGAAAAAAAGATGTTCTAATGGTACTGGTATCACCAAATCTCTGATGTATTAAAATAACAATTTTACTAACCTGTGTATATATCTTCTTTCTAATAAGGGTAATATTACACCAGGAGGTGCGGTCCTCTCTTTGTTCGTACAAATTGATTATTTCTGCTACTAAGTGAACATTTTTGAATTTTCAGAAAATGCATACACTAATTTAAAGGAAGTTTAAGGCCCCATGCACACAACCGTCGGGGGACGTATGTGCGTCCGCAAGCTTGTGGCCGTACATACGTCCCCCGTGGATGGCAATGTCCGCACGGAGTGATACGTACTGTTCCGTACACATGGATAAGATAGGACATGCATCGCTATGGAGAAGGGAACGATCACCATTCCTCCTCTCCATCATGGCGAACTTATACCCACCAGGCTATGACCCTATAAGCATACGTTCGTGTGAACATATGGCTGTGAAAAACATGGCAGTTTTCTTCTATAAACAGCACCACAACTGGCCATTGTTGGCATTGGTATTGCAGCTCAGCCATATAGAGATGAATAGAGCTTAGTCGCAGTAACATGCACTAACCATGGTCAGGAGAGGAGCTGTTCTTGGAAGAGAGCAGCCATGTTTTTCAAACTCCTGACAACCCCTTATTCCCACATATAGACATATGTTTATATAGATGTGTTTTGTAGATTATTTCTTATGTTTGCTCTGGGACCTAAAATAGTCTTCAATGATAATAACTGTTAAACAGAAAAGGAAGGCCCCCTTTTTTTTCAAAAAAAAAGACATCCATTGGGTTATGTAAATGTACATATGAGGCTCTACTAACCTGCCATGCATTGTCTTTGGATACACCGAGACACTATAATTCTTTCTCGGCATGGGATAGAATACTAGTATCAGAGGAAATCATTGAAAGATACTCCCCATTTAAATCTTGGACAAATCGTTCAAGCCCACTGTGGGAGCCTAAATCTGTAACAGGTAAAAAGCAACTCACAGCCAAATATCCTATTAAGTTTAGTCTTTGCCTATTAACTATAGAGCTTGAAATGCATTAAGATGTTAAGCTGTGCAGAGAATTCCTGTAGTAAACCAGAAGAAAAAAGACTAAATAAGAAGTATTTACCTAACAAAGTGAAATGCTCATTGAGCTGGTGTCTGAGTACTGTAATCATCTTCAGGCTTCACAATGCTTGGGTTATATAGAGCACTTGACAAAGGATAGTAATTATCAGCTGCCAGTGTTCTCAAGTGTTACTTTCCTTCTACACTTGCAAGGTTTGTCAGCTTATAATCTGAAAAGCAAACGAGAAACCATTTTTAGGAATATTTGGAAGATAAAACAATGTTAATTAGCAATATACATCCGTGTAG